>NC_058524.1:46627487-46930518 GCF_904849725.1 Hordeum vulgare subsp. vulgare
AGAGATGAGTTCTCGTTCGAAATCGTGATACTTCGAGAGAGATTGTCCGTTTTGTACACGAAGTGCATCCAGTTTTTGTCGTAGCCCTCTCAACTTTTTCACACATGCTATGTGGGTGAAATGATGATAGCATGCCAACTTTCAACATTTTCAGAGTTCATTTGTAGTGCTTTTCAATTTCAGGGTCAACTAGCTCAAAAAAAATAAGTAAATGCATGAAATATACCAAATGAAGTCCGAAATTGTTGAAATTTTGTGATGTGCCTTTGAATGGTGCATTTTGAACACACAAAAATTATGGAGTTCAAATAAGTTCAAAAAATGAAATCCCTTTGTAAGAGATGAGTTCTCGTTCGAAACCCTGATACTTCGAGAGAGGTTGTCCGTTTTGTACACGAAGTGCATCCAGTTTTTGTCGTAGCCCTATCAACTTTTTAACACATGCTATGTGGGTGAAATGATGATAGCATGCCAACTTTGAACATTTTCAGAGTTCATTTGTAGTGCTTTTCAATTTCAAGGTCAACTAGCTCAAAAAAATAAGTAAATGCACGAAATATACCAAATGAAGTGAAAAATTGTTGAATTTTTGTGATGTGCCTTTGAATGGTGCATTTTGAACACACAAAAAGTATGGAGTTCAAATAAGTTCAAAAAAATGAAATCCCTTTGTAAGAGATGAGTTCTCGTTCGAAACCCTGATACTTCGAGAGAGATTGTCCGTTTTGTACACGAAGTGCATCCAGTTTTTGTCGTAGCCCTCTCAACTTTTTAACACATGCTATGTGGGTGAAATGATGATAGCATGCCAACTTTCAACATTTTCAGAGTTCATTTGTAGTGCTTTCCAATTTCAGGGTCAACTAGCTCAAAAAAAATAAGTAAATGCACGAAATATACCAAATGAGGTCAGAAATTGTTGAAATTTTGTGATGTGCCTTTGAATGGTGCATTTTGAACACAAAAAAACTATGAAGTTCAAATAAGTTCAAAAAACCATTGCAGAACATATGACCAAATCAATACAAGTTCATCATCACATTAAAGACAAAGAACAGTAGTGATCAAATGTTATTATTGCAAAAAATAAATACATAAAGTTCTCTCATAAAACAACATACAACTATGTAAAACATTTAAATGCAACAACAAACGCGATCAAAATCGCAACTAAGGTAACAATTGACCCAACAGCATAATGATACCAAGCCTCTTTATCAATGGCATATTTTCTAATATTCCTAATCTTCAAGCGCATTTCATCCATCTTTAAGCGCATTGCATCCATCTTCAACCGCATCGCATCGATCTTCATCTTGCGATCATCGATGACATCGGCGACATGCAACTCCAGTTCCATATTCTTATCCTCAATTATTTTCAATTTTTTGTTCAGGTATTTGTTTTCTTTTTCAACCAAATTTAACTTCACGACAAGAATTTTTATGTGGGTTGGAATTTCCGGTTCACATACCTCCTAGATTAAAAAAATATATGTCACATTGGTTGTCATAGTTGTCATAAACACTAAATAAAACAAATAGTTATAAAAGATAATATATACCACATCCGAATCATAGACAGGACGAGGGCCGACGGAGGCGGATACCAAAACCATCGCACTATATAATAACAAAAAATAATGAAAGTGAGTAATTTATACAAGTATGTATCTAAATCATACAAGTAAGATTTTTTTGATTTTAAAGAGAAGATAAGAACAAGAGGCTCACCACGGTGGTGCTCGCAGTTGGTGTGCACGGCCAAACCTAGACAAATATTAAGGAAAATGGAGCTTGGAGGTGGAGCTTGAAGAGGAGAAAGCTTAAGTAGAGTGGCTCGGGCATTTCATCGAACACGTCATGTGCATGAATTAGAGTGGCAAGAGCTTGGAGGTCACACTTCAACAACCAAAAACCAGGGGATATGGTGGGCAGGGGTGAGGGTTTATATAGGCAACACTTTAGTCCCGGTTCTTGCCACGCCCCGGGACTAAAGGCCCCTGCTTCCCACCTTCTGGTCTGCCGAAAAAGGGCCTTTAGTCCCGGGCCGTGGCTCCACCCGGGACTAAAGACCCCCTTTAGTCCCGGCTCGAGCCACGCCCCGGGACTAAAGGCCCCTGCTTCCCGCCTTTTGGTCTGACGAAAAAGGGCCTTTAGTCCCGGGTCGTGGCACCACCCGGGACTAAAGGGCCTTTAGTCCCGGATCGAGCCCCGAACCGGGACTAAAGATCCACCTGTATAAGCGGGAGTTAGAAAATTTCGAACCCAAATCTTCCATTTCACTTCTTCTTCCTCTCGTTCTCCTGCCGGCGCGGCAAGCGACAAACTCGACGACGCCGTCAGGCTGCCCGCCGTCCTGCTCGCCGCCGCCTGCCGTCCTCCTCGCCGTCACCGTCGTCCTGCTCGCCACCGCCGTCTTCCTCGCCGCGTGCCGCCCTCCTCGCCATGCGCCGCCCTCCTCGCCGCGCGCCGCCGTCCTCCTCGCCTCGCGTCGTCGACACCTCCGGCCGGTAAGCCCCACGCCCCCTCCTCCCCAACACTCCGGCCAGCACAAGCAAAGAAGAAAAAGGAGAAGCAAAGAAAAAAAAGGAGAAGAAAAGAAGAAAAAGGAGAAGAAAGGAAGCAAAAGGAGAAGAAAGGAAGAAAAAGGAGAAGAAAGGAAGAAAAAGGAGAAGAAAAGAAGAAAAAGGAGAAGAAAGGAAGAAAAAGGAGAAGAAAATAAGAAAAAGGAGAAGAAAGGAAGAAAAAGGAGAAGAAAAGAAGAAAAAGGAGAAGAAATGAAGAAAAAGGAAAATAAAGGAAGAAAAAGGAGAAGAAAGGAAGAAAAAGGAGAAGAAAAGAAGAAAAAGGGAAGAAAGAAAGAAAAAGGAGAAGAAAGGAAGAAAAAGGAGAATAAGAAGAGGAGGAGAAGAAAAGAAGAAAAAGGAGAATAAGAAGAGGAGGAGAGGAGAAGAAGAGGAAAAATAGAAGAAGAGGAGAGGAGAAGTAGTAGAAGAATAGGAGAAGTAGAAGTAGAAGAAGAAGAAGTAGAAGAAGAGGAGAAATAGAAGAAGAGAAAAAATTAGTTTAGGGTTACAAGAAGAAGTGTATATGCTATTGTATAGTGTATATGCTTAAGTGTTAATAGTGTTTCTTAGATTATTGCTTAATTTTGCTATTGTATATGCTTAAGTGTTAATAGTTTAATTTTTCTATTGTATATGCTTAAGTGTTAATAGTTTATTTTTAGCAAGAAAATTAATAGAACTAGTTTAATTTTGCTATTGTATATGCTTAAGTGTCCGGGACTGGGCTCCGCCAGGCTGGTATTTTAGAGTTTAGGTTCTAGCCAAGACCCGGGACTAAAGGTCCTCCTATATAAAACGAGCCTTCGAAGTTTCCAACCCCTCTTATATAGTTTGTTAGTTTATTAGTTAATCAAATGTCCGTTTTTTGCAGAACTATGGATCCACATATGAGGAACCTCGAAGAGGAAGAACTTCTCGAAGATATAATCAAAGACGGCCCCGACGTTGAACCAGCCGAATCTCCGACGTCATATCTAAACGACTCCGGATATGGAATGGAGGTCGAGCGACACGAAGATGAAGCCGATGGGGCAGGAGATAGGTCCAATGACGGAGAAGGTGATGATAGCTCCACTGATGGAGAAGCCTGTGGAGAAGCCGGTGAAGAAATAATAAAGTCCGGCTATGTATACATATGAAGTTCGACAATCACTTGTAATATGTGAAAAATATTGGAGATAGCTCTATATTGTATACATATACATTCATTTGATGAATGTTTCTCCCTCTTAGGCCTCCACATCGAGCAAATCTATGAAACGAGGCCCGACTAGAAAGTTGGATGCACGGACGCATTACACCTTTGAGGTGATATTGCCTACGGGCGAACCCAAGCTTCCTAAGAATGCTGCTGACACATTCAAGAAGCAATGCGGAGTTCTCGTTAGGTATCACATCCCGATTAGCGTTCGGGAGTGGAACAAGTGCAAAGGGGCAGCCGATAGTGATTATGTCGCCGAAAGGTACAAAGATAATCTTTGGAATGATCTCATGTCACATTTCAACCTGCTAGAATGTGAGAATGAAGACGCCGCAGACAAACTGAGGGCCAAAGTCAAGCAGTGGACTCTAAAGAAGATGGCCGAACTGTTCCGTAGCTGGAAGAAGAAGCTATGGAAAAACTATGTGGAGACAAAGAAAGTGCCAGTATTCGAGGGGTATCTAGCCAAGCAGGTGAATCACTGGAAGGAATTTCAAGAGTACAAGGAGTCAGAAGATGCCCAGGCATTATCAGAAAAGAACAAGATAAATGCCGACAACATGAAATATCACCACAAGCTGGGGCCAGGGGGCTATGAGACTGCCATCCCAAAGTGGGAAAAGAAAGAGCAAGATCTGATAGATAAAGGCATCGTACCTGAACCACTCCGTGATGAGTGGGAATTGAGAGCAAGAAATTGGTTCCTTGCGCATGGTGGGTCGTACGACGAAAAAACAGGGGACCTCATCTGCAATGACAATCTTAGGATACCCAAGGAGAATTGGAAAAGGATAGTGAAAGAAATTAATGAGGGACAAAGAAAGTTCACTGCAGATAGAGATAAAGATTTGCTCACACTGGTCCTCGGCAATGACGAACATGGAGGACGAACACGAGGCTTCGGTCCATCTTACCCGTGGTGGCTTGGGTTTTCCAGAGACCAAGACACTTACAGAAGCCGAGAGAGAGCAAAGAAGCGGCAGCAGGATGAGGAGAATGACAAGTTCAACCAGTTGCTTGCCAGGATTAACGAGCAACAGAAGCAGATTGATGAGCTTAGAGGAGTACTGCGCCAGAAAGATCCTGCACTTGATATTACCGGCGCCCCATCTAAGCGGAAAAGCAGCGTGGCTGAATCTGAGGCCCCGCCCGACGATGTACGAAGAATGATAGAGGGCGGTCCCAGCTACCCCGTGGATGGAATCAAGGAGTCAACAACATGTGAACTCCATCAGAAATTCAAGAACATATCCATGAAGGTGGCCGTTGGACAAGCTTTACCTTCTGGCCCTGATGCACGCTGGCATGGCCGTGAGATTCCAGCTGGCTTTGCTAATGTCGGGGTGCATGAAATCATGACGGGGTTTAGTGATATGGAGCTCGACATAGCTGGACCCAAAGATGAGAGGACACTCGGAGAAGTACTGGGTGGAGTCATCTTATGGGACAAGAACTACATCAAGCTTCCAGGCTCGGCCCCAAGGACAACACCGCCTTCGAGTCGTCATAGGTCACCTACACCTCCATTACCTCCAAGCCCTCCACATGATGTCGGCCAGCACAACACGAGTCCATCTCGATCTCCGCCGCCGCCCGCTCCGGATACAAAGCCTGAGCCTGCCACGGATACAAAGCGGGAGCGTGCCACCAAGAACGCTCCGCCGCCGCCCGCTCCGGATACAAAGCCTGAGCCTGCCACGGATACAAAGCGGGAGCGTGCCACCAAGAACGCTCCGCCACCGCCCGCTCCGGATACAAAGCCTGAGCTTGCCACGGATGCAAAGCGGGAGCGTGCCACCAAGAACGCTCCGCCGACGATTCCTAAGCCACAGAGCACCCCAAAGCGCAAATGGTCGCCCCTCCCAATGGTACGTCATGCTAATCTTCCTATCGGACCTTATGATCGTACCCCCTTCCATCATACTATGACTTACACCATAAGCCTGATGACTATACACGCACATTGCGCAAGGAAGTGAAAAAGAGCAGATCACGTGCAAGCCCTCCACATGACGTCGGCCAGCACAACACGAGTCCATCTCGATCACCACCGCCGGACTTGGGTCATCCGTCTCTGCCGCCGCCCGCTCCGGATACTAAGCGGGAGCGTGCCACCAAGAACGCTCCGCCGACGATTCCTAAGCCACAGAGCACCCCAAAGCGCAAACTGTCGCCCCTCCCAAAGGTACGTCATGCTAATCTTCCTATCAGACCTTATGACTTACACCATAAGCCTGATGACTATACACGCACATTGCAGAAGGAAGTGAAAAAGAGCAGATCACGTGCAAGTGCAAGTGGGAGCAAATCAAGTTCAACTACAAGCAAGAAAAAATCAGACGTTCCTCAGCTTGGACAACAGGCCAAACAGTCGATCCCACCCCTCAAGGTGTTAACCGAGAATGTTCCCCCTTCGGTGCACGGGCTAGCTTTAGAAAGTGCAAAGAAGTTGGCGGCTGCATGTGGTGTCTCGGTTGAAGAATTGCTGTCTTCCCAAGACGACAAGATACCCAAGGCTGCGGTAGCCCCTAAGCCACAGTTTGTCATGGGTGAGCCTTTGGTCAGCAAAGATGATCTCCCAACAAATATGCGTTACTTGCATCAATGGTACTTAAGTGAATCAAAGAATGGGAGAACGATGATCGTGCTGAGTGTCCCCAAGGAGTACTGCGGCCGCCCTGAACAAATCCATATCGACTTTGATGAACTCTTCCAGATGTACAATGGCGACGCCCTCGACAAATCGCTTATGAGTTGCTATTGTTTGTCAGTTTTTCAATTCGTTGTCTACATATCACTTGTTTTGTTATTTCAATTCATTGTCTATATATAACTTGTACTCTATTATGCAGAATGAAGATTCTGTATTGTAAAAGTAAGTGCATCCTAAATATTGGGTTTATTGACCCAGATAAAATACATATAGCGACGCTAACTAATTATCCCAAGAGACGGAGGAAAACCTTCTAAGGTTTCTAATAGATCAAAAATTTTATGACCACATACTGTTTCCATACAGCTTCAGGTGAGGGTCTTTACTCTGTTGTGTCCATTCACTTATAAGTGTAATTGATAAGTTACTGACACTTATATATATACATGTGCAGCTTCCATTGGATTCTGTTGGACATTCAAATTGATAAGGGAAGAGTTGATGCCTTCAACCCATTATCGAGATCCTTGAAACAATTCCAAAGCCTGCAGGACATGCTCCAAGGGTAATTTTAATCATTCTTGCGCTCTATCGGTCTCTTTCGATGATTTTCTGATATATCAATTAATGAAAAACTGAGCAAATCATTATCCTTGTCGGGCAGTGTTTGGAAGCGGTTCAAGTGCGTGACTCCCGGTAACTTTCATGAGAAGCTGACCTTTAAAGCGGCTCAGGTAAGTAGTAGTATGATATACTTCTATTAATTTTCAATACATTTATGATGCTAGATTATTATTTTGATTATATATATTCTATTTTCGTAAAGTGCGACCAGCAGCCACGGGGAACGCATCTATGCGGATACTATGTTTGCGAGACCATTCACACGTTTACCTCTGAGCACAAGGATCATAGATTCGACGTAAGCAATGAACATTCACACCTCTATTTTTACCCGTCATTCTTTGTCATCATGATTGATATTCATATTCATCTCCTCTTCTTATAGAGCACACGGCCATGACGACGAAGGTCCTACCAGAGCAACGCGCTATTGCTATTGCAGAGGAGCTTGCGACCTTTGTGAGGACGGAAGCTAGGGGCCATTACTGATGTCCGTCCATGTAATCGAATAGACGGGCTCTAGTCCCGATAATTCAGATCTCCATATAATTGTATATATATGCTTGCTTGTAAGATAAGTTAATCTTATATATATATATGCATAATTATTTCTATTTTAAATTATATGAAAACTAATTCCCGAACACCAAACGAGGCATCACGTTAATCTCCCGAACACCTAAAACCTAAAACCCTAAAATCCAAAAATAATTTCATTCAAAAAAAGCCAAAAACCAGCAAAATCTGAAAATCTTTAGTCCCGGTCCGTGTAACGAGCCGGGACTAAAGGGCCTGCCCCTGGGGCGCTACGAGGCGCCCACGTGGAGCACCTTTAGCCCCGGCGTGTAAGAGGGCCGGGACGAAAAGGTTAGGCCTTTAGTCCCGCCCCTTTAGTCCCGGTTGGTGAACCAGGACTAAAGCCCCTCACGGGCCGGGGCTATAGGCCCTGTCCCCACTAGTGCTAGGGCAGAGGAGGCTGAGGGAGCCCACAAGCCTGGGAGGTGCGGGCCCCCCTGGCTGCGGCTAGGGGGCTTGTGGGGCCCCTGGTGGCCCCCTGCCCTGATTCTTCGGCTTCCCGATCTTTTTCTGTTTCGGAAAAAATCTTTTTGGCAGTTTCGTTCCGTTTGGACTCCGTTTAAAATCCTCCTCCGAAAGGGGTCAAAAACATGGAAAAAACAGGAAGTGGCACTTGGCATTGAGTTAATAAGTTAGTCTCAAAAAAGATATAAAAGGCATACAAAACATCCAAAGTTTGACAAGATAATAGCATGAAACCATCAAAAATTATATATACGTTGGAGACGTATCAAGCATCCCCAAGCTTAACTCCTTCTCGTCCTCGAGTAGGGAAGTGATAAAGACTGAATTTTTTATGTGGAATGCTACCTAGCATAGTTGTCCTTTGCAACTTCTTTCGTGTGACATGAATGTTCGGATCCGTAAGATTCAAAGCAATAGTTTGCTATTGACATGAAAACAATAATACTTCAAGCAAACTAGCAAGGTAATCATGAACTTTCAAAATAACAAGGCCAAGGAAAGTTATCCCTACAAAATCATATAGTCAGGCTATGCTTCATCATCCTCACACAACTAATGTAAATCATGCACAACCCCGGTATTGGTCAAATAATTGTTTTCGCACTCTTACTTTCTCAAACTTTTTATAACTATCACGCAATACATGAGCGTGAGCCATGGATATAGCACTATAGGTGGAATAGAGTGTGGTGGTGGTTGTGAGACAAAAAGGAGGAGATGGTCACATTGACTCGGCGTATCAAAGGGCTATGGAAATGCCCATTAATGATATCAATGTGAATGAGTAGGGATTGCCATACAAAGGATGCACTAGAGCTATAAGTATGTGAAAGCTCAAAAGGAGAACTAGTGGGTGTGCATCCAACTTGCTTGCTCACGAAGACCTAGGGCAATTTTGAGGAAGCCCATCATTAGAATATACAAGCCAAGTTATATAATAAAGATTCCCACTAGCATATGGTGGTGACGAAACGAGACGCTCTCAAACATGAAGAACATGGTGCTATTACAAAGCACAAGTGTGGAAAAAGATAGTAGCATTGTCCCTTCTCTCTTTTTCTCTTTTTTTTATTTGGGCTCTTAGGCCTCTTTTTTTCTCTTTTTTTTATTTGGGCTCTTTGGCCTCTTTTTTTATTTCCTCAAATGGGACAATGCTCTAATAATGATGATCATCACACTTTTATTTACTCACAGCTCAAAGCTTAGAAATGACTCTATAGGAAATGCCTCCGGTAGTGTACCGAGATGTGCACAGATCTAGCTTGGCGTATGACGTTGAAACATCTCGCTAGCTATCTTACGATCATGCAATGGCAACAAGTCATGAGACAGAACGGTGAGAGTTGCATGGCAATATATCTCGGAATGGCTATGAAAATGCCATAGTAGGTAGGTATGGTGGCTGTTTTGAGGAAGGCAGATGGTGGGTTTATGTACCGGCGAGAATTGTGTGGTACTAGAGAGGTTCGCAATGGTGGAAGGTGAAAGTGCATCTATACCATGGACACAAGCTTGCGGCGGCGGAAAAGTACTTTCAATGATCTCCTGATTTTTTCTGAGATTTTAGGGAATTTATAGGCGAAAGACCTAGGGCAGAGGAGGCCGAGGGAGCCCACAAGCCTGGGAGGCGCGGACCCCCCTGGCCGCGGCTAGGGGGCTTGTGGGGTCCTTGGTGGCCCCCTGCCCTGATTCTCAGGCTTCCCGATCTTTTTCTGTTTCGGAAAAAAATCTTTTTGGCAGTTTCGTTTCGTTTGGACTGCGTTTAAAATCCTCCTCTGAAAGGGGTCAAAAACATGGAAAAACAGGAACTGACACTTGGCACTGAGTTAATAAGTTAGTCTCAAAAAGATATAAAAGGCATACAAAACATCCAAAGTTTGCCAAGATAATAGCATGAAACCATCAAAAATTATAGATACGTTGGAGACGTATCAGGCACACGGTTGGTCGTAGCTGCACGGTGAATACACACCACCCCATGCCTGTAACAGCTCGCCCGTCGCCGTTTCGTGCGCGGCTGCTCGCCGGTCCATCTGTATGCAGCAAGCCATTGCAGCAAAAATATCTCGTGGACACCGGAAGAACAGCTTGTGCCATTGGTTGGTTGTGAACCACTGCAACACCCATCTTCGTTTGTCGCCCGAGCTTCGTTGGCTCGCCGCTCCCTACCATTGTCGTACAGATCAAGCTTTTTCTTTTGACGGTTACGGTGGTAGCACAGTTGAAGCTTTCACAGCTATGGTTGAAGCTTTTTCTTTCCATGGTTATAACTTTTTTCGTTTGTTCAGTGGCCGGTGGAAGCTTTCTCGTTCTTCGATTGAAGCTTTTTTCATCTAGGGTTGTAGCTATTTTGTCAAATGATTGTAACTTGCACAATGTTTGATTGTAGCTTTTCCATCAATGGTTGAAGCTTTTTAATTCAAGGTTGAAGCTTTTATAGTCAACGATTGCATCCCTAGTATGCCCCGGTTCCAGCACATGACTGCCATGGATTGTTGCATCGCCGTGGCCATTGTCGTGCGTCCCGAAAATCATAGCACCATCCATAGCCTCGTCGCCCAAGGATTCGATAAGGAAGATGGATTGAGAGAAGGGGATGCGAGAAAGACGAAGTGGTCGAGAGGGAAGGGATAAGGTGGGGGAACACGCTGCTGGCCGCAGGATCTTGCTTGATCCAATGGGCCACGTCCGACCGACGTAAGACTTGTCCCGCGCGCCGGATGCAATCACTTTCCTTTTTCAATTAGAAGATAAAACATTTTTAAGCGAAAAACTTAAAAAGATTTTCGCTAATGTCATCTATTTTGAAGTGGCAAAATGAATGAAAATGAAGGCGTGTGGTCAAACTCCAAACACCCACACGTGTGGGCGTTAGCTTTTCCTTAAATTTATCCATTCTGCCATTCAACAGTTCCAATAATCACAATCCAAATCTTTTATTACTGGAAGAGAAATATATCTTTTTGTTATTATGAAAACATATTTTTGATATCATCATGATATCATTTATTCGCGTTATATATCTAACAGATGATGGTGGAGGATACGGGGTCGAAGCTGAACTTGGTACTCCACTCGTAGTTGAAGAAGACCTCCTCTTTAGGCCCTACCGGGCCGCCGCCGTGAAGCGAGCAGAGCTTGCCGTCGCCATCTGGCGTGATGGCGGTGTCTGGGTAGACCACGATGGAAGAGTTGAACCCTGGGCACGCCAGCTTCACGTTCTTCTGCGTGCAGGCGCAGTTGTTCACCAGGGTCACAAAGTACTCTGGCCTTCCCAGATCTGGCATGGTGTCCGTCTGGACAACAATGTCTGAAGTTCTGCACCCTGCTGCAGTGCCTGCTTAAACACATGGTGAAAAAAGAGAGGTTATTCGTGCCTATATGGACCTAGAGACAATCTGATTGCAAATTTCAAATTGCTTGCTAGTTCTTGCTTCTGGATGATTGCTTTGGCATGCGGAACACCGTACCTCTGTTGCTGATGCCTAATAACAAACAGGCCATAAGGACCACCGCTGCCTTGATCTCCATGCTATTGTCTAGTACTAAGCCCGTCTTGAGAGTGTGTTGTTTTATCTCGCCAATGGCAAATGCCGGGCTATTTATAGGCGAGCGGGCCAGAGGAAGTTAATGTGTAATCAGGATTTTGATTCTTTGTTTCAGTTAAGCATTCAATACACGATTCACCAGATATACAAGTACATAGTACTAGTACTATTCGATTGAGAAAAGAAATTAATAGATTTATATGATCATATCACCAAATATATGACCAGTTATTAGAGTCATTATTTCCTGCCCTAAGGCTGGTCGTAATGGAAGTATCATGCCTGTCAGCTAGGCATATTTGATGAGGTAACATGGAATTAAATGAAGAAAGAGAGATTTGAGTATCATATTATGATACCGTATCATACTCCATATTAAATAGTGTGCTACTATGTGTAATGCATGACAATAAATAAAATGTTTTATGATACTAGCACATGATACTATGCATTACGGGTGTAGTCTCATATACTAGTATTAAATGTATGATACTAGTATATGATATTTTCCATTACAACTAGCATAAGACGATATACGTTTTTGGCCGTCGCATATGCCCTTCCACGCGTGTTGAGGGGCAGAGAAAGCTACACGAGGTGGACCGCTACCCCGTTAACAAAACTAGAGCTTTTCTATTGTTTGGGTCCTGAACGAGCATAGTAATGTTGACTGTACAATTTACAAAAGTATCATGACATTTATAAGTCATGACATGTTAAAATATGTTCATGATATTTTCCTTAAATGTTCATGAAAATATAAAAAGGTTGTGTGCGTAAGATATGTTCATACTATTTCAAAAAAACTAGCAATGTGTCCAGCTTTGGTCATGCTTTGCCTGAGTCCAGCTTCATTGCACCAAAGGGCGCGCCAGCCCAATCTCGCAGGGTTTTCACCCAGGCCCAGGCCATGTCGCACAAAGGATGGCAGAGATGGTGGGCGGGCGTTCGCCGAACTTGACCAGGAACCAAGGCAGCACACGTACCCGCCGCTACCGCCCCAGATCGGCTCTATATATGCTACAGACCTTCCTACTCCATTTATGAATGTCCACATAGAATCACGTACGACCATCACAAAAAATTTGAGTGAAACTAAAAGAGAAAAGGAGATGCTAGAGCGGATAAAACTGGGACCCACTCCCTCGAGTCGCAGATTCCCTCCATGCCCATCACGCACGTGTCTTCCCACCACTGGGATTAATAGAAAACTAGTCGTCAACCCATGCATTCGCACGGGCTAGATTTAAAAAAAATGAATAACTTAGTATTTTTAATGATGTTTATTGATTGGAGAATAAAAATGTATCAAAGATACTATGTAAGAACTACCCAATTCCACATGATCGAGTTACACAATAGATGCTACACAGTGGGCAACTCTACCAATTGGTATAGGCCGGGTCATAACCCATGGAAATAACGCAAAAAATACTTTTTCATAAGGATAAATAACATACACACATCGACATATAACTTGACACGTCCATTAGAGAGAACCGGCGTGGAGACAGATGTTCATATCTTTTCCCTAGTTTTATTTCCAACGTATCAATTTCTCTTGATTCAACAATGGGTCACTTATCGAAGTCCTCATGTAGAACCGTATTTCAACAGATGATTCAACAATAATACCTTGGAAATATTACCATGTTCTCACCCATATCATGTACCATTTGTGCCCAATACTCCCCATTTGTAAAACAATTATTTCGAACTTGAAACTTTGTAAACTTTACGGCTCCATGAAATAACAAATTAAGAAGAATTAGTAGAGAGAGCATGTGGGTAAAAAGATAGAGATTACATTACCAATTTTCAGAATGTCAATATATTGTGCAATCCAACTGAAAATATGAATGTAAGAAAACAACCTCCTGTGTTTGCTTCAAGAAGGTAGCACCCAGTTTTACATGGTATCTAAGCCTGCATGTAAACTCGCTCTTGTCAATGACCCTACAAAGCTTACCGTTCTAATAACCCAAAGGAGACTGGAGAGATAGATCATACATGCACAGTTAACACAAAAATAATACCTTTAACAATATAGTACATGTTATGTAGTAAGCACCTGAGCAGTATAAATAAAACTCTTGTTGAGGACCTTGGAAAGCTTATCACACATAATTTACTGCTATCTTTGAATAATACTCATATTCTGTAAGCGATTATTTTGGGCACAAAACATCATAAACATGAGTTTGTGTACAATAAGAAATTAAGAAAAAATAGAAGAGAGCATGAGGAAAAAATCTTAGAGATCACATAACTAACTTCCAGGATGTCAAAAGAATGTGGAGTCTAAACAACCCATTGCGTTGCTTAAGTTGGTAGCTTCACACAGTTTCACACGGTCTGTTAGCCCACATGTAAACTCCAAAACATGCAATTTGGATTGAGTAAACATGACCATGGTAGCACATTATATGGTGGAAAAATAAGTATAAATAGTTAATTTCTTGTACTGGTTCTTATGCTAATTACGTATGCATGCAGCTGCAGGAACACATCTTCAGCTAATTCTGACTACCATCTTTGATCCTGAAACCCACGACCACCTCCCACCATTCCAACACCGCATCAGCTCACTCCGTGCGCCATGAGAAAGAAGAGTAAAAGCATACTTCGATTAATCTTCATATCTGTCGAACTTGTACGCTATACACCGAGTGACATCCAAGCACCTGCGGATTAATCAGCAGATATTTTTTATTCACGTTCAGTGTGTATTGAGTGCCCATAGTAGCAACGAAGTCCATAGAGATAATCACAAATCGGCGTCAAATTGACAAATGAAGACTTCCAAGCCAATTTTGGTGATTACCGAGCAACAACAGGGTTGGTAGAAACAATTTTAAGCGCACAGCCGTCAACACAAAAATATCTGTAGACAGCACTCAGGATCAATGCTGAAAGATTGGATCGTAGCGAGTTAATAATTAATAAATTATAACTATACAATAAGCAGAAAATCATTATCGTATTTAGAGATAAAACAATTCACTAGTGGAAAACGGGCCTTTGGCCGGGACCCTTCAGTCCCGGCCTGCCTCTGGGCCGGGACTAAAGGCCCGGCCACGTCGCCCCAATTCTCAATGCCTCCCTCGAGGCTTTAGTCCCGGCCTGTAAGGAGCCTTTAGTCCCGGTTCGTGCCCCAAACCGGGACTAAAGGGCTACGCGGTGGGCAGCCCGCATGTGCGCCACCTTTAGTCCCGATTTGTGTCTCAAACCGGGACTAATGTCCTCTGCCTATATATAGCACAGCCCCCCTCTCCCCTCTTCCTTGCATTTTTCTTGGATGGAAGATTGTGGGTGGGTGCTAGCTCTCCACTTTTTTTGATGCACTAGAGGTGTTTGTTGAAATGTGTGTTAGAGCGATGCCGCTTTAGTTCACCGAACAAAACTACGATATGAGATGCCTGAGCCACGCTTAAACCTCTTCCTCTTTATTTCTACTTATTCTAAAAGGTTAGCAACTATATTTCCTCGTTTAGACCGTGCGGTACTACTTTTTAGGATCGTGATTGTATTTGATATACTGTCGTATAACACAGATGAGCCATCCATGGATGTACGGTGATCGACGCACAGCCGCTTACAGAGAAGGCGTGCATTCTTTTCGAGATGCAGCCGATGCGAACAAGCATGGTGGTGGCTATATGTTTTGTCCATGTGTTAAATGTCGGAATGAGAAGGATTACACTTCCTCAAGAGTCATTCAGAGCCACCTGCTTCGGTCCGTTTTTATGTTGGGCTATAATGTTTGGACCAAGCACGGAGAAAGAGGGGTTATGATGGAAGACGACGATGAAGAAGAAGAGAACGACGATGACAACTACCGATCTATGTTCCCTGAGTATGTTGATACCGCAATGGAAGACAATGAAGAAGAAGATCAGGATGAAGAACGGGAACCAGATGAGCCCGCTGATGATCTTGGCCGGGTCATTTCTGATGCACTGCGAGGTTGCGACACAGAAAAGGAGAAGTTGCAGTTCGAGCAGATGTTACAGGACCACAACAAATTGTTGTACCCAACTTGTGAAGATGGCCAGAAGAAGCTGGGTAGCACACTGGAATTGCTGAAGTGGAAGGCAGAGCCCGGAGTGACTGACTCGTCATTCGAAAAGTTGCTGGTACTGATGAAGAAGATGCTTCCAAGAAAGAACGAATTGCCCGCCAGCACGTACGAAGCAAAGAAGCTTGTTTGCCCTCTAGGATTAGACGTGCAGAAGATACATGCATGCCCTAATGATTGCATCCTCTACCGCGGTGAGAAGTACGAGAATATGGATAAATGCCCGGTATGCACTGCATTGCGGTATAAGATCAGAAAAGATGACCCTGGTGATATTGAGGGCGAGCCACCCAGGAAGAGGGTTCCTGCCAAGGTGATGTGGTATGCTCCTATAATACCACGGTTGAAACGTCTGTTCAGAAATAAAGATCATGCGAAGTTGTTGCAATGGCACATGGAAGATCGTATGGAAGACGATAAGTTGAGGCACACCGCTGATGGTCGGCAGTGGAGAAAAATCGAGAGAGATATTACGACAGACGAGAATGGGCACTGTTTGGAAACATATTACGGGTACATAGAGGAGATATGGGAACTTGACTATGGACCTAATTTTAAGATCCCTTTGTTTCGGTGCAAATGGGTGAAGCTGACAGGAGGCGGGGTAGTTGTAGACCAAAAGTACGGCATGCCAACAGTGGATCTCAACAATCTTGCGTAGATGTACGAACCATTTGCCTTGCCAATGATGTCGCTCAGGTTTTCTATGTGAAGGACATGTCTACAAAAACGAGAAAAAGAAATCAGCAAAAGAAGATATCGTCCGATGAGCCAAAACGCCACATAGTTCTTTCAGGGAAAAGAAACATCGTGGGAGTAGATGACAAGACAGACATGTCAGAAGATTATAATAAGTTTCATGAAATTCCGCCCTTCAAAGTGAAAACTGACCCAAGCATCCTACTGAATGATGAAGATTCTCCATGGCTACGACCCAGAAGAAAACATAAATAATAGATAGGAATATTGGTGCAATAATGTAATAATGTATTAAACCTTTTATGTAATGCATGTATGGAATGTATTAAATTTCAAACACTTTTCATTTTCATAGTATCCATGTAAGAGATGAGTTCTCGTTCGAAACCCTGATACTTCGAGAGAGATTGTCCGTTTTGTACACGAAGTGCATCCAGTTTTTGTCGTAGCCCTCTCAACATTTTAACACATGCTATGTGGGTGAAATGATGATAGCATGCCAACTTTAAACATTTTCAGAGTTCATTTGTAGTGCTTTTCAATTTCAGGGTCAACTAGCTCAAAAAAATAAGTAAAGGCACGAAATATACCAAATGAAGTCAGAAATTGTTGAAATTTTGTGATGTGCCTTTGAATTGTGCATTTCGAACACACAAAAAGTATGGAGTTCAAATAAGTTCAAAAAAATGAAATCCCTTGGTAAGAGATGAGTTCTCGTTCGAAACCCTGATACTTCGAGAGAGATTGTCCGTTTTGTACACGAAGTGCATCCAGTTTTCGTCGTAGCCCTCTCAACTTTTTAACACATGCTATGTGGGTGAAATGATGATAGCATGCCAATTTTCAACATTTCCAGAGTTCATTTGTAGTGCTTTTCAATTTCAGGGTCAACTAGCTCAAAAAAATAAGTAAATGCACGAAATATACCAAATGAAGTCAGAAATTGTTGATATTTTGTGATGTGCCTTTGCATGGTGCATTTTGAACACACAAAAAGTATGGAGTTCAAATAAGTTCAAAAAAATGAAATCCCTTTGGAAGAGATGAGTTCTCGTTCGAAACCCTGATACTTCGAGAGAGATTGTCCATTTTGTACACGAAGTGCATCCAGTTTTTGTCGTAGCCCTCTAAACTTTTTAACACATGCTATGTGGGTGAAATGATGATAGCATGCCAACTTTCAACATTTCCAGAGTTCATTTGTAGTGCTTTTCAATTTCAGGGTCAACTAGCTCAAAAAAATGAGTAAATGCACGAAATATACCAAATGAAGTCAGAAATTGTTGAAATTTTGTGATGTGCCTTTGAATGGTGCATTTTGAACACACAAAAAGTATGGAGTTCAAATAAGTTCAAAAAAATGAAATCCCTTTGTAAGAGATGAGTTCTCGTTCGAAACCCTCATACTTCGAGAGAGATTGTCCGTTTTGTACACGAAGTGCATCCAGTTTTTGTCGTAGCCCTCTCAACTTTTTAACACATGCTATGTGGGTGAAATTATGATAGCATGCCAATTTTCAACATTTCCAGAGTTCATTTGTAGTGCTTTTCAATTTCAGGGTCAACTAGCTCAAAAAAATAAGTAAATGCACGAAATATACCAAATGAAGTCAGAAATTGTTGAAATTTTGTGATGTGCCTTTGAATGGTGCATTTTGAACACACAAAAAGTATGGAGTTCAAATAAGTTCAAAAAAATGAAATCCCTTTGTAAGAGATGAGTTCTCGTTCGAAACCCTGATACTTCAAGAGAGATTGTCCGTTTTGTACACGAAGTGCATCCAGTTTTTGTCGTAGCCCTCTCAACTTTTTGACACATGCTATGTGGGTGAAATGATGATAGCATGCCAACTTTCAACATTTCCAGAGTTCATTTGTAGTGCTTTTCAATTTCAGGGTCAACTAGCTCAAAAAAATAAGTAAATGCACGAAATATACCAAATGAAGTCAGAAATTGTTGAAATTTTGTGATGTGCCTTTAAATGGTGCATTTTGAACACACAAAAAGTATGGAGTTCAAATAAGTTCAAAAAAATGAAATCCCTTTGTAAGAGATGAGTTCTTGTTCGAAACCCTGATACTTCGAGAGAGATTGTCCGTTTTGTACACGAAGTGCATCCAGTTTTTGTCGTAGCCCTCTCAACTTTTTAACACATGCTATGTGGGTGAAATGATGATAGCATGCCAACTTTAAACATTTTCAGAGTTCATTTGTAGTGCTTTTCAATTTCAGGGTCAACTAGCTCAAAAAAATAAAGGCCCACCCGGGACTAAAGGGTATCTTTAGTCCCGGTTCGAGCCACTCCCCGGGACTAAAGGCCCCTGCTTCCCGCCTTTTGGTCTGCCGAAAAAGGGCCTTTAGTCCCGGGTCGTGGCTCCACCCGGGACTAAAGGGGTCTTTAGTCCCGGATCGAGCCCCGAACCGGGACTAAAGATCTACCTGTATAAGCGGGAGTTAGAAAATTTCGAACCCAAATCGTCCATTTCTCTTCTTCTTCCTCTCGTTCTCCTGCCCGGCGCGGCAGAGCGACGAACTCGATGACGCCGTCAGGCTGCCCGCCGTCCTGCTCGCCGCCGCCTGCCGTCCTCCTCGCCGTCGTCGTCGTCCTGCTCACCGCCGCCGTCCTCCTCGCCGCGCGCCGCCGTCCTCCTCGTCGCGCGCCGTCGACACCTCCGGCCGGTAAGCCCCCCGCCGCCTCCTCCCCAGCACTCCGGCCAGTAGAAGAAAAGAAGAAAAAGGAGAAGAAAAGAAGAAAAAGGAGAAGAAAGGAAGAAAAAGGAGAAGAAAGGAAGAAAAAGGAGAAGAAAGGAAGAAAAAGGAGAAGAAAGGAAGAAAAAGATTTTTTTGTCATTTAATTCCTATTGTTATTAGGTTTGTGCTAGATTATTAGGGTTAGTAATATGTACAATTAGGAAAAAGGAAAATAAGAAGAGGAGGAGAAGAAAAGAAGAAAAAGGAGAATAAGAAGAGGAGGAGAGGAGAAGAAGAGGAAAAATAGAAGAAGAGGAGAGGAGAAGTAGTAGAAGAAGAGGAGAAGTAGAATTAGAAGAAGAAGTAGAAGAAGAGGAGAAATAGAAGAAGAGGAAAAATTAGTTTAGGGTTACAAGAAGAAGAAATATTTTTTTTGTCATTTAATTTTGCTATTGTATAGTGTATATGCTTAAGTGTTAATAGTGTTTCTTAGATTATTGCTTAATTTTGCTAATGTATATGCTTAAGTGTGTTAATAGTTTAATTTTGCTATTGTATATGCTTAAGTGTTAATAGTTTATTTCTAGCAAGAAAATTAATAGAACTAGTTTAATTTTGCTATTGTATATGCTTAAGTGTCCGGGACTGGGCTCCGCCCGGCTGGTATTTTAGAGTTTAGGATCTAGCCAAGACCCGGGATTAAAGGTCCTCCTATATAAAACGACATTTCGAAGTTTCCAACCCCTCTTATATAGTTAGTTAGTTTATTAGTTAATCAAATGTCTGTTTTTTGCAGAACTATCGATCCACATATCAGGAACCTCGAAGAGGAAGAACTTCTCGAAGATATAATCAAAGACGGCCCCGACGTTGAACCAGCTGAATCTCCGTCGTCATATCTAAACGACTCCGGATATGGAATGGAGGTCGAGCGGCACGAAGATGAAGCCGATGGGGCAGGAGATAGGTCCAATGACGGAGAAGGTGATAGCTCCACTGATGGAGAAGCCGGTGGAGAAGCCGGTGAAGAAATAATAAAGTCCGCCGAGGTATATATATGAAGTTCGACAATCACTTGTAATATGTGAAAAATATTGGAGATAGCTCTATATTGTATACATATACATTCATTTGACGAATGTTTCTCCCTCTTAGGCCTCCACATCGAGCAAAGCTACGAAACGAGGCCCGACTAGAAAGTTGGATGCACTACACCTTTGAGGTGATATTGCCTACGGGCGAACCCAAGCTTCCTAAGAATGTTGCTAACACATTCAAGAAGCAATGCGGAGTTCTCGTTAGGGATCACATCCCGATCAGCGTTCGGGAGTGGAACAAGCGCAAAGGGGCAGCCGATAGTGACTATGTCGCCGAAAGGTACAAAGATAATCTTTGGAATGATCTCATGTCACATTTCAACCTGCCAGAATGTGAGAATGAAGACGCCGCAGACAAACTGAGGGCCAACGTCAAGCAGTGGACTCTAAAGAAGATGGCCGAACTGTTCCGTAGCTGGAAGAAGAAGCTATGGAAAAACTATCTCAAGACAAAGAAAGTGCCAGTATTCGAGGGGTATCTAGCCAAGCAGGCGAATTACTGGAAGGCATTTCAAGAGTACAAGGAGTCAAAAGATGCCCAGACATTATCAGAAAAGAACAAGATAAATGCCGACAAGAAGAAATATCACCACAAGCTGTGGCAAGGGGGCTATGAGACTGCCATCCCAAAGTGGGATAAGAAAGAGCAAGATCTGCTAGATAAAGGCATCGTACCTGAACCACTCCGTGATGAGTGGGAATTGAGAGCAAGAAATTGGTTCCTTGCGCATGGTGGGTCGTACGACGAAAAAACAGGGGACCTCATCTGCAATGACGATCTTTGGATACCCAGGGAGAATTGGAAAAGGATAGTGAAAGATATTAAGGAGGGAAAAAGAAAGTTCACTGCGGATAGAGATAAAGATTTGCTCACACTGGTCCTCGGCAATGATGAACATGGAGGACGAACACGAGGCTTCGGTCGTTCTTACCCGTGGTGGCTTGGGTTTGCCAGAGACCAAGACACTTACAAAGCCGAGAGAGATCAAAGAAGCGGCAGCAGGATGAGGAGAATGACAAGTTCAACCAGTTGCTTGCCAGGATTAACGAGCAACAGAAGCAAATTGATGAGCTTAGAGGAGTACCGCGCCAGGAAGATCCTGCACTTGATATTATCGGCGCCGCATCTAAGCGGAAAAGCAGCGTGGCTGAATCTGAGGCCCCGCCCGACGATGTACGAAGAATGATAGAGGGCGGTCCCAGCTACCCCGTGGATGGAATCAAGGAGTCAACAACATGTGAACTCCATCAGAAATTCACGAACATATCCATGAAGGTGGCCGTCGGACAAACTTTACCTTCTGGCCCTGATGCACGCTGGCATGGCCGTGAGATTCCAGCTGGGTTTGCTAAAGTCAGGGTGGATGAAATCCTGACGGGGTTTCATGATATGGAGCTCGACATAGCTGGACCCGAAGATGAGAGGACACTCGGAGAAGTACTGGGTGGAGTCATCCTATGGGACAAGAACTACATCAAGCTTCCAGGCTCGGCCCCAAGGACAACACCGCCTCCGAGTCGTCGCAAGTCACCTACACCTCCATTACCTCCAAGCACTCCACATGACGTCCGCCAGCACAATACGAGTTCATCGCGATCACCGCCGCCGGACTTGGGTCGTCCGTCTCCGCCGCCGCCTGCTCCGGATACTAAGCGGGAGCGTGCCACCAAGAACGCTCCGCCGACGATTCCTAAGCCACGGAGCCCCCCAAAGCGCAAACGGTCGCCCCTCCCAAAGGTACGTCATGCTAATCTTCCTATCAGACCTTATGATCGTACCCCCGGGGATAATGCCCGGATAGCAAAAGAACATCATGATGCGCAGATGAACAAGAAGGAACCCGAGCCCCGCCCGGAATACACCGAGAAGCAAATAGCATTTGCAAAATACTTCACGACCCTTCCATCACAGTATGACTTATACCATAAGCCTGATGACTATACACGCACATTGCAGAAGGAAGTGAAAAAGAGCAGATCACGTGCAAGTGCAAGTGGGAGCAAATCAAGTTCAACTACAAGCAAGAAAAAATCAGACGTTCCTCAGCTTGGACAACAGGCCAAACAGTCGATCCCACCCCTCAAGGTGTTAACCGAAAATGTTCCCCCTTCGGTGCAGGGGCTAGCTTTAGAAAGTGCAAAGGAGTTGGCGGCTGAATGTGGTGTCTCGGTTGAAGATTTGTTGGCTTCCCAAGACGACAGGATACCCAAGGCCGTGGTAGCCCTTAAGCCACAGTTTGTCATGGGTGAGCCTTTGGTCAGCAAAGATGATCTCCCAACAAATATGCGTTACTTGCATCAATGGTACTTAAGTGAATCAAAGAATGGGAGAACGATGATCGTGCTGAGTGTCCCATGGGAGTACTACGGCCGCCCCGAACAAATCCGTATCGACTTTGATGAACTCTTCCGGATGTACAATGGCGACGCCCTCGACAAATCGCTTATGAGTTGCTATTGTCTGTAAGTTTTTCAATTCGTTGTCTACATAAAACTTTTTAGTTATTTCAATTCGTTGTCTATATATAACTTGTACTCTATTATGCAGAATGAAGATTCTCGATTGTAAAAGTAAGAGCATCCTAAATATTGGGTTTATTGACCCAGATAAAATACATATAGCGACGCTAACTGATTATCCCAAGGAGACGGAGGAAAACCTTCTAAGGTTTCTAACAGATCAAAATTTATGTGACCACATACTGTTTCCATACAACTTCAGGTGAGGGTCTTTACTCTGTTGTGTCCATTCACTTATAAGTGTAATTGATAAGTTACTAACACACACATATATATATATACATGTGCAGCTTCCATTGGATTCTGTTGGACATTCAAATTGATAAGGGAAGAGTTGATGCCTTCGACCCATTATCGAGACCCTTGGAACAGTTCCAAAGCCTGCAGGACATGCTCCAAGGGTAATTTCAATCATCCTTGCGCTCTATCGGTCTCTTTCGATGATTTTCTGATATATCAATTAATGAAAAACTTAGCAAATCATTATGCTTGTCGGGCAGGGCTTGGAAGCGGTTCAAGTGCGTGACTCCCGGTAACTTTCCTGAGAAGCTGACCTTTAGAGCGGCTCAGGTAAGTAGTAGTATGATATACTTCTATTTTCAATACATTTCTGATGCTAGATTATTATTTTGATTATATATATTCTATTCTCGTAAAGTGCGACCAGCAGCCACGGGGAACGCATCTATGCGGATACTATGTTTGCGAGACCATTCGCACGTTTACCTCCAAGCACAAGGATCACAGATTCGACGTAAGCAATGAACAGTCACACCAATATTTTTACCCGTCATTCTTTGTTATCATGATTGATATTCATATTCATCTCCTCTTCTTATATAGCACACGGCCATGACGACGAAGGTCCTACCAGAGCAACGCACGATTGCTGTTGCAGAGGAGCTTGCGACCTTTCTGAGGACGGAAGCTATAGATGACAAAGGACAATTTAGTGTAGGTAGGGGCCATTACTGATGTTCGTCCATGTAATCGAATAGACGGGCTCTAGTCCCGATAATTCAGATCTCCATATAATTGTATATATATGCTCGCTTGTAAGATAAGTTAATCTTATATATATATGCATAATGATTTCTATTTAAATTATATGAAAACTAATTCCCGAACACCAAACGAGGCATCACGTTAATCTCCCGAACACCTAAACCCTAAAACCCTAAAACCCAAAAATAATTTCATTAAAAAAAAAACCCAAAAATAAGCAAAATCTGAAACTCTTTAGTCCCGGTCCGTGTAACGAGCCGGGACTATAGGTCCTGCCCCTGGGGCGCTACGAGGCGCCCACGTGAAGCACCTTTAGTCCCGACTTGTAACAGGGCTGGGACTAAAGGTTAGGCCTTTAGTCCCGCCCCTTTAGTCCTGGTTGGTGAACCCGGACTAACGCCCCTTACAGGCCGGGGCTAAAGACCCCGTCCCCACTAGTGATTGTAATCAAATACCTAGGTTTGAAACAAAAGCTACCTGGGAGCTGAGCCATTGCCGAGATTGAAGCCTCGTATACAAAGGAGATATGTACAAAAGAGTAGAACAATGGCGAGACCTGCCATGAGAGAACGTCATTGGCAAAGTGATCAGACCTAGAGTAGTATATGGGGAAATTTTGAATAAACAAATCAGTTGGGTGATAGATGGAGGGGTCAGCACCTTGATGAGGAGAATTGGCAACGCTTTGTAGGAGAACCTAGCCATCATGGTCAAAGTCAAACCTTCGCCCAGGGAGCAGCACAAAACATGATAGAGGAAGGAGGCGGCGGCCTGAGGAGATGCGGCGGACAAACAAAAACGGGATAGACGAAGGAGGTGGCGTTTCCTGGAAGGAAACGGGAGAGCAGGGGCAACGTGGATTGCTTTGGGATTGAGATATGATTAGATTGAAAAGATCTAAGACATTCAAAGAAAAAAAGATTGAACCTCTGCGGTTTTTGCATCTTCTAACCATGAAAGGTTTGTGGGCTTAATTTTGTAGCCCAACTAAGCAAATGTCAGCGGAAAATTATAAGGGTTAATCTAGACCGTAATAATTCGGTCCCACATAGATGAACGGCTCTTAAATTTTAATTAATGTGGTAATTTTTGGAGAGTCTGTAATTAGTATAGCTAGGTATAGATAGATGGGTCTTTCGGCCGGAGCAGAAAAAATCATTATTCCCGGTTCAAATTAAAACCGAGACTAACGTCAGGCATTGGTCCCGGTTCGATTTGCCTGGGCAATAGTCCTGGTTCGTTTCGTTTCATTAGTCCTGGTTCGGAGCAAAAATCGGGACTAAATGATAGGCTATTAGTCTCTGTTTTAGACAAAAATCGGGACTAATGTTTTGCCTATATATACCCTCGCCCCTGCTCACACTCTCCTCTGTTTTTTGGCTGTTGAGTTGTGCATGCCATGCTCTTGCCACCCTTCTATTTCATGCACATGAGGTGTTCGATGAAATGCTCGAGCCACACTACTTAAGCTTTATTTTCTCCAAGCTCGACCTCTAAGCTCCATTTTCCTTAACATTTGTCTAGATTTGGTCGTGCACCAACTACACGAGTGTTCTAAAAGGTTAGCTACTTTATCCTTTCATCTCTTACTGCTAGTTTAGCTCATTTCAAATGCTCTAGAAGTAGAGTGGTTTGTGGATTTTAGTGTAGGATTGTATGTGGGAGTTATTTTGATTTAGATGCAAAATTTGCGCTAGTATTAACTTCTTAGAGTCTGCACATATGTGGGGTGCCATCCCGTGCCCGTCCTCACCGTTGTCGATCGCCCGCGCCGATCTCGTCGCGAGCACCACCGTGGTGAGCCTCTTGTTCTTATCTTCTTTTAAAAAAAAATATTCTTACTTGTATGATTTAGATAGATACTTGTATAAATTACTTACTTTTATTATTTTTTGTTATTATATATTGCGATGGTTTTCGTATCTGACTCACTAGTCTAATAACCATGAGTCCATATGTTCATGTCCTTTCTTTCAATACATGGCATCCAATCTGTGTTCCTATTTATCCTTCTTTCCACTCTCGTCCACTCTGGCCTCAGTGTTCACATGATCACAACACATTGTCAATTTTAAGACGTCTCCCACTTGGCATGGGATGATAAATCTATTTTTAGGTGAGGTTTTTTTAGGCATGCTTGTGTGGTTATAGATATTGTTGTTTTCTCCATCCTGATTTTGTTGAAGTGTTCATTTTCGAGGAACACAAGTTTGAGACGAAATGCGGGCATAAATAGAGCTACACATGTGAGTGACCATTTTGGACAATGGGATTATGATCTTCTTGATAAAGATGGTCAAAATTTTCTAGAATTTGGACCCTCTTAGACACGTCATGACCTTTTTGTAAATTTTAGTCATAGATCTGTGACCAATAAAACCGTTGTCATTATTTTTTGTCATAAACGAGCATATTTCTTGTAGTGGTCCTAATGGAAACTACAGGATACTAAGGTTCTCCTTTTAATAAAGAACCGGACCAACGCATTAACACTTGATGAATACATGAACTCCTCATACTATGGTCATCTCCGGGAGTGGTTCCGGCTATTGTCACTCCGGGGTTGCCGGGTCATAACACATAGTAGGTGACTACAACTTGCAAGATAGGATCAAGAACACACATATATTGGTGACAACATAATAGGTTCAGTTCTGAAATCATGGCACTCGGGCCCTAGTGACAAGCATTAAGCATGGCAAAGTAGTAGCAACATCAATCTTAGAACATAGTGGATACTAGGGATCAATCCCCATCAAAACTAACTCGATTACATGATAGATCTCACCCAACCCATCACCGTCCAGCAAGCCTACGATGAGATTACTCATGAACGGTGAAGAGCATCATGGAATTGGTGATGAAGGAAGGTTGGTGATAACGATGGCGACGATCTCCCCTCTCCGGAGCCTAGAACGGACTCCAAATCTGCCCTCGAGATGAAGAACAGGAGGTAGCCGTGCCTCCGTATCGTAAAACACGATCAACTCTTCTCCTTGATTTTTTTCTGGGCGAAACGGACTAAATAGAGCTGGATTTGGAGGCGGTGGAGTTTTGTGAGCCCCACAAGCTTGCGAGGCGCGGCCAGGGGCCGTGCCTGGTGGGCTTGTGGGCTCCACGCTCCACTTCCTCCGTTGATTCTTGCGCCAGTATTTTTTATATATTCCACAAAAATTCTCCGTAAATTTTCAGGTCATTCCGAGAACTTTTATTTCTGCGCAAAAACAACACCACGACAATTCTGCTGAAAACAACATTAGTCCGGGTTAGTTACATTCAAATCATGCAAATTAGAGTCCAAAACAAGGGCAAAAGAGTTCGGAAAAGTAGATACGACAGAGACGTATCAACTCCCCCAAGATTAAAGCCTTTCTTGTCCTCAAGCAATTCAGTTGACAAACTGAAAGAGACAAAAGAAAAACATTTACGAACTCTGTTTGATCTTGTTGTTGCAACTATGTCTAACTCATAACCAGAATTTCAGCAAGATCACAAGCAAACCACATAAGCAAATGACATCTAGGTCTCACGGTAAACTCATATCAGTGGCATAATCAACTAGCGAGCAAATAATAATAAGTCTCAAACGTCAACACTTCAATCAAAACAATCCTGAAGCAGTACGAACAGATGGTATCTCGCTAGCTCTTTCTGAGACCGCAAAACATAAATGCAGAGCACCTTCAAAGACCAAGGGCTGACTAAACATTGTAATTCATGGCAAAGAAGATCAAGTCACAGTCATACTCAATACATTTAAAAGCAAAGCATAAAAATGACAGAGGTGCTCTCTAATTGGTGCTTTTATAAGAGGAGGATGACTCAACAGGAACATAAATGGACATGCCCTTCGCAGAGGGAAGCATTGATTTGCAGAGGTGCTAGAGCTCAAGCTTTTAAAACAGAGATAATAATTTTGGGTGGCATGCTTTCATTGTCAACGCAATGAACAAGAGTTCTCACCATCTTCCACGCTACACATTCTATAGGCGGTTCCCAAACAGAAAAATAAATTTTTGACTCCGCCACCACCGATCAATCACACTCCACGACTAGCCGAATACTCGAGTGCCGTCCATACCAACATCAATCCAGGGGGAGTTTTGTTTGCAATTATTTTTTCGATTTGAGCATGGAACTGGGAATTCCAATTACCGGCCCCTTTCTCGTGAATGAGAGTGAATAAACACATATCGAGGATAACACGCCTAGCATGGAAGATACTGATAGCCCCCTGTCACCACATGAGCGGTTCGGGCATTCAAAACAGATGATTTCTTGAAGCTTCAGAGAGTGGCACATGCAAATTACCTTGGAACGACAGGTAGATACCGCATATAGGTAGGTATGGTGGACTCATATGGAACAACTTTGGGTTTATGGAAGTGGATGCACAAGCAATATTCCCCGCTTAATACAAGTGAAGGCTAGGAAAAGACTAGGAAGCGACCAACTAGAGAGCGACAACAGTCATCAAAATGCATTGAGATTAACTAACATTGAGTGCAAGCATGAGTAGGACATAAATCACCATGAACATGAATATCATAGAGGCGATGTTGATTTTGTTTCAACTACATGCATAAACATGCACCAAGTCAAGCCACTTGAATCATTCAAAGGAGGATACCATCCTATCATACTACATCATAATCATCTCAAAATTCATGTTGGCATCCAAGACGAACCATTATAAGCTCCTAGCTAATTAAGCATGGCATGAGAAACTATGATCTCTAAGTTGTCATTGCAAACATGGTTCTCTCACAACAAAGCTGAATCAGGAATGATGAGCTAGTCCTATTTACAAAAACAAAATAGATCGAGTTCATACCAGCTTTTCAGGATCAGTCACTTCATCATATGTCGTCATTATTTCCTTTCACTTGCACGACCAAATGATGTGAACAATAATAAGCGTTCTCGTGCATTGGACTAAGCTGGAATCTGCAAGCAGACACAAAGGAGAAGACAAAGTAATATGGCTCTTTGATAGATAAACAGATATGCATGTGAAAGCTACTAAACATTGTAACCATGGTCTTCTACCTTGACCCAAAGAAAAAGAAAACTGATTACACGGGAAAGCTCCCAACAAGCAAAAGAAGAACAAGAAAATCTTTTTGGGTTTTCTCAAACTAGGTAGACACACGAAAAGAAAACGACAAAAAGAAAATAAACTAGCATGGATGATACAGTGGCAAAGTGTGAACACCGACTATCAAAGTGAAAGCATAAGCGAGAATATAAAGTCGGTGAGAAACACGTACTCCCCCAAGCTTAGGCTTTTGGCCTAAGTTGGTCTACTCCCATGGAGGGAAATAACCATCTCCGGGGTACTCCGGAGTGGACTGAGGATGCCACTGTTGTGTGAGCTCTTCTGGCTCCCACTGATAAACTAGCGTCTGGTACTCGACTGGTGGCTCGGGCACGGGCACCTGAGGTTGGGCTAAGCCCCAATATGCGTAGATGTCCGAGGGCATAATAATGTACCAGCCTGCATGAAGATTGAACAAAGAAGGAGCAGGCAAAGTAATAGTCTCACGAGTACCCTGACTAAATACCAGGTTATAAATCATCCTTCTATTTATATCTCTATTTAGAAAGTCATGGCGAACCATGCTGTCATAATCTAGATATTTCTCGGGAAGAAGAATCTCTTCTTCCTCGTCCAGTCTAATAGGTATCTCAAAATGTCTAGCAAGACGAGTAGCATAGATACCTCCATAGACAACGCCTTTAGAATGGTTCGTGTTCAACCGCTGAGCTACTATAGCGCACAAGCTATAAGTTTTGTCATTATTTAGGGCTTCGCGCAAGATCGCAAGATCTGGGGAACTAAGGGACCCAGCTTTCCCACGACCAATCAAACATTTTCCCACAAATAGTGAGAAGTACCGAAGCACAGGAAAATGTATGCTAGCAGCTCTAGCGCAAGACACTCCGCTCTCCTCTCCTACAACAATAGTATCTATGAAAGCCTCTAAGTCCCGTGGACGAGGTTCATGAGTATCCCCAACAAAAGGCAATTTGCAAACATTGCAAAAATCGTGGAGTGACATGCGCTGGGGGAGATCATATAATTTGAATTCAACCATAGGAGGATTCTTCCTTGGATAGAAGTTAAAGCTTTGTACGAAGATATTGGTGGGGAGTAGGTATTGCAGACACTTATCTTCAACGAAGGCGGTAAGGCCTGTGTTCTCCACCAAGTAATAAAAGTACTCATAAAGTCCGGCGGCGCGTAAGAACACATCGCTTGGCCACTCGCACACTCGAACTTCTGCAACTCGAGGGACCGGATACTTGGTCTTCTTCTCACTTCCATCATCCTTGGGGTCACGGCTTGAAGAACCTCTTAAGAACCTCCTCATCTTTTCCCTTTTCTATCTCTGAAAATTTCTGAAATTTTTAGTGACTCTAAGGAAAAGTGAACAAGGCTCAACAAAACTCATAGGAACTACTCCCACAAGTGCCTAGACGCCATATTACGCATCCAAACTACTTGGGACCAGCTAAAATTAGCATCCAGAGCTCAAGAACATGGTCACCAAGGCAGCAAAAATACGCGAAGTATAAGGCACTAGAGCAAAAACTAATTGGACCAATGGAGGAGTCACTTACCAAGGAGCAATTTCCCCAAAACAGTTCGGTGAATGGTGCTTTGCACAAGGAGATCGAAAATCTCGGCAAGAAGAGCAAGAACACGGGTTTGAGCTGCGAAACAATTTTTTCTGGAGGTAGGAGAAGCAGATGGGTGCTAGAATGAGTGGAGGGGGTGCTCGTGGGCCCCACAATCCTGGGTGGCGTGGCCAGGGGGTGCCCGCGCCTCCAGGGCTTGTGGCCCACTGGTGCAACCCCCACACTAGCTCTTCGTCTCAGTATTTTTCAAAAATTCCAGAAAAAATCATAGTTGATTTTCAGGACGTTTGGAGAACTTTTATTTTTGGGGTACTTTTCTACGGGACGCTAAAACAGAAAACAGGGAAAACTAAACCAAACCTATCATTTTTCTTCTAAGAAACTGAAGGTCAAAGCTTGGAACAGAGGTTTGTGACTCCTCGATTCATCCATCTCATGGTCATCGAAAAGAAATTCGTCAATGAGGTTGATCAAGTCTCCTTGACAAATTTTTTCGAATCGCAAAAGAGAACGGAGAATTTTCGAATAGTCACTAGGTCACCTCAATGGGGATGTGCATATCCCCAACAATCAAATCATACTTCATCTTGACAGGAGGTATAGGGCTTTTAAAGGTCCCAATAAGAATCGATGAAGTTTTTTCGATAGCTTTGATGCAATGTACTCGATATTGTTTCTTCGGAAAGTGCACCGTATGCTCATTACTGTTGACGTGGAAAGTGACATTGCCTTTGTTGCAATCTATAACAGCCCCTGCGGTGTTTAAAAAGGGTCTTCCAAGGATGACCGCCATGGCATCATCCTCGGGAATATCCAGAATAACAAAGTCTGTTAAGATAGTGACATTAGCAACCACAACAGGCACATCCTCGCAAATGTCGATAGGGAAAGCAGTTGATTTGTCGGCCATTTGTAGAGAGATTTCAGTGGGTGTCAACTTATCCAGTTCAAGTCTATGATAAAGAGAAAGAGGCATAACACTAACACCGGCTCCAAGGTCGCATAACGTAGTTCTAACGTAGTTACCTTTAATGGAGCAAGGTATAGTGTGCACTCCAGGATCACCTAGTTTCTTAGGAGTTCCACCCTTGAAGGTGTAATTTGTGAGCATGGTGGAAATCTCAACTTCAGGTATCCTCCTCTTATTAGTCACAATATCTTTCATGTACTTAGCATAAGGAGACATTTTGAGCATATCTGTCAAACGCATTTGCAAAAAGACAGGTCTAATCATTTAAACAAAGCGCTCAAAATCCTCATCATCCTTTTTCTTAGATGGTTTGGGAGGAAAGGGCATGGGTTTCTGAACCCATGGTTCCCTTTCTTTACCATGCTTCCTAGCAGCGAAGTCATTCTTATCGTATCTCTTATTCTTAGGCTGTGGGTTATCAAGATCAATAGGTTCAATCTCCACATACTTATCATTGCTAGGTTGAGCATCAACATGAACATAACTATCGATATTATCATTAGGCTCATGTTCATCACCAGATTGTGTTTCAGCATCAGAAACAGAGGCATCGTTTGGACTCTCAGGTGTAGCACCAATAGGGTTCCTAGCGTGCAGGTTCCTATCATCTTTCTTCTTCTTTCTAGGATGACTAGGTGCATCAGTGCTAACTCCTTGAGAATCTTGTTCAATTCTCTTTGGATGACCCTCGGGATACAAAGTTTCCTGGGTCATTCTACCGCCTCTAGTAACGACTCTAAGAGAATTGTCATTCAACTGATTAAGCAAGTCATTCTGAGCCTTAAGTACTTGTTCTACCTGAGTAGTAACCATAGAGGCATGTTTACTCAGGAGTTTAAGATCATTGACATTTCTGTCCACACAAGCACTTAAATGACTAAGCATACAAGCATTCTGTTCCAATTGTCTGCTAACATAATTATCGAAAATCTGTTGTTTGGCAACAAAGTTATCAAATTCATCCAAGCATAGGCTAGCAGGTTTATCAAAAGGAATATCACTCTCATCAAACCTACGCAGAGAATTTACTTCTACTACCTGTATCAGGTTATCAAGACCATGGATCTCTTCGATAGGTGGTAGATTTTTGACATCTTCAGATTTAATGCCTTCCTCTTTCATAGATTTCTTAGCTTCTTGCATATCTTCACGACTGAGGAATAGAATACCTCTTCTCTTCGGGGTTGGCTTAGGAGGTGGTTCGGGAATAGTCCAAGCATTCTCATTGCACAAGATGTTATTCAATAGGGTATCAACTTGTTCTACAGTTCGTTCCCTAAAAACACAATGAGCAGAACTATCTAGGTGGTCTCTAGAAGCATCGATAAGTCCATTATAGAAGATATCAAGTATTTCATTCTTCTCAAGAGGGTGATGAGGAAAAGCATTCAGTAGCTGGACGAGCCTCCCCCAAGCTCGTGGGAGACTCTCTTCTTTAGCTTGAGCAAAGTTGTATATTTCCTGCAAGGCAGCTTGCTTCTTATGGGCAGCGAAATATTTCTCAGAGAAGTAGTAGATCATATCCTGGGGGCTACGCACACAACCAGGAGCAAGAGAAGTGAACCAAGTCTTAGCATCATCCATTAGCGAGAAAGGAAACAGCTTGAGGATATAGTAGTGGCGGATCTTTTCCTCAGTAGTGAATAGGGTGGCTATATCATGCAGTTTGGTAAGATGGGCTACAACCGTTTCAGACTCATAACCGTGAAAAGGATCAGATTCGACCAGAGTGATTAACTCAGGGTCGACAGAGAATTCATAATCCTTATCGGTCACAAAGATAGGCGAAGTAGCAAACTTCGGGTCGTATTTCATCCTAGCGTTCAAAGATTTTTCTTTCCACTTGAGCAGTAATTTCTCAACATGATAGCTATCCTTACAAGCAAGAAAGTCCTCAGCTATCTCTCCCTCCATAACATAACACTCAGGCATATCAGGCAATTCATGTCTAGGAGAGCTAGTTCTAGCAGGCAAAATAGCAGGTTCTACTTCAATAGTATCAACAGTTTTAGAAGTATCATCACATCTAGGAGCAACTCTAGCAATTTTTGCATCAAGGAATGCACCTAGTGGCAAAGCAGTATCAAGCATAGCATGATCATAAGCATCATGGGCAGCAGAAGTAGCATCATCAAGCACATGCGACATATCAAGATTTCTAGCAGGAGGTGGTGTCGCAAACTTACTCATAACTGAAGGTGAATCAAGTGCAAAGCTAGATGGCAGTTCCTTACCTGTCCTCATAGTTGAGGGCAAGAATTTAGTTCTTGGAACTATCGGATTCCTCATAGTGATCAGCAGACATAAATCCCAAGTGACTCAGAGAATATAGCTGTGCCTCCCCGGCAACGGCGCTAGAAAATAGTCTTGATAACCCACAAGTATAGGGGATCGCAACATTTTTTGAGGGTAGAGTATTCAACCCAAATTTATTGATTCAACTCAACGGGAAGCCAAAGAATATTCTCAAGTATTAGCAGTTGAGTTGTCAATTCAACCACACCTGAAAGATTTAGTATCTGCAGCAAAGTATCAGTAGCAAGGTAGTATGATAGCAGCAGTAGCAACAATAACCAGTAGCAGCAAAGTGACACCCGTAGAAGCAAACTAACAGCAGCAGTAGTGACAACAACAGCGGCAAAGTAACAGCAGTAGCGATAGAGTAACAGCAGCAACAATGACAGCAGTAGCGGCAAAGTAACATCGCAAGGACCAGTAGGAAAAGACTCGTAGGCATTGGATCGGTGATGGATGATTACGCCGGATGCTATTCATCATGCAACAGTTATAACACGGAGAGATATGTAACTAGCTCCAGTTCGTCAATCTAATGTTGGCATGTATTCCGTATGTAGTCATACGTGCTTAGGGAAAAGAACTTGCATGACATATATTGTCCATCCCTCCCGTGGCAGCGGGGTCGTCCTAATGGAAACTACAGGATATTAAGGTTCTCCTTTTAATAAAGAACCAGACCAACGCATTAACACTTGGTGAATACATGATCTCCTCATAGTATGGTCATCTCCGGGAGTGGTTCCGGCTATTGTCACTCCGGGGTTGCCGGGTCATAACACATAGTAGGTGACTACAACTTGCAAGATAGGATCAAGAACACACATATATTGGCGACAACATAATAGGTTCAGATTTGAAATCATGGCACTCGGGCCCTAGTGACAAGCATTAAGCATGGCAAAGTAGTAGCAACATCAATCTCAGAACATAGTGGATACTAGGGACCAATCACAATCAAAACTAACTCGATTACATGATAGATCTCATCCAACCCATCACCGTCCAGCAAGCCTACGATGAAATTACTCACGAACGGTGAAGAGCATCATGGAATTGGCGATGAAGAAAGGTTGGTGATGACGATGGCGAAGATCTCCCCTCTCCGGAGCCTAGAACGGACTCCAGATCTTCCCTCCACATGAAGAACAGGAGGTGGCGGCGCCTCCGTATCGTAAAACGCGATGAACTCTTCTCCTTGATTTTTTTTCGGGCGAAACGGACTAAATAGAGCTGGATTTGGAGGCGATGGAGTTTTGTTGGCCCCACAAGCCTGCCAAGCGTGGCCAGGGGGCCCGCGCCTGGTGGGCTTGTGGGCTCCACGCTCCACTTCCTCCATTGATTCTTGCGCCAGTATTTTTTATATATTCCACAAAAATTCTCCGTAAATTTTCAGGTCATTCCGAGAACTTCAATTTCTGCGCAAAAACAACACCATGGCAATTCTGTTGAAATAAACGTTAGTCCGGGTTAGTTCCATTCAAATCATGCAAATTAGAGTACAAAACAAGGGCAAAAGAGTTCGAAAAAGTAGATACGACATAGACGTATCAGGTATCATTATGTTGTTGGATCAATTGTTACCTTAGTTGCCATTTTGATCGCATTTGATGTTGCATTTAAATGTTTTACATAGTTGTATGTTGTTTTATGAGAGAACTTTATGTAATTATTTTTGCGATAATAACATTTGATCACTACTGTATTTTGGTTTTAATGTGATGATGAACTTGTATTAATTTGGTCATTTCTCTATTCATGATGTTCTTCGATGGTTTTTTGATATACTTAATTTTACAATACAGATGAACCGACAATGGATGTACGGTGACCGACGCACTTCGGAGTACATTACGAACCGGGACTAATGCTCGAGTCACACTTAAGTTCACACAAAATGGTATCCTCAACCGAGGTTAGCAACCTTATCCTTTACATCTGTAATTGATACAAAAATATTGCATGTGTCCATGTACGTACGGTGGTTATTTCACTATTCATGTATGATGTAGATCGATGCACGGAAGCGATGGATGTACGGCGAACTACGCGGTTCCATATTTATTGCAGGCCTGCATAAATTTATATATGTGGCTGAGGCAAACTAATTGGATAATTTTATGCATTGTCCATGTGGTGACTTTCAAAACGAGAAGGAGTACTCTAGCTCGAAAACCATTCAAGGACACATGCTTCGGAGAGGTTTCATGCCCACATATATTTGTTGGACCATGCACGAAGAAAGAGGGGTTATGATGGAAGACAATGAAGAAGAAGATTATGATGACAACTATCCTATGTTCACTGAAGAATACGATGATACTGCAATGGAAGCAAATGAAGAAGACGGAGGTGAAGAACAACAGGCATCAGATGAGCCTGCTGATGGTCTTGGTCGGGTCATTCCTGATGCAAAGAGACAATGCGATAAAGACAAGGAGAAGCTGAAATTGGAGGCCATGCTAAAGGATCATAAAAAGTTGTTAAATTGTGAAGATGGCAGCACAAAGCTCAGTACCACACTGGAACCGTTGAAATGGAAGGAGGAAACTGGTTTATCTGACAAGGGATTTGAGAAGCTACTGAAAATATTGAAGCTGAAGCTTCCAAAGGATAACGAATTTCCCGAGACTACGTACGAAGCAAAGAAGGCTATCTGCCCTCTTGGATTAGATGTGCAGAAGATACATGCATGCATTAATGACTGCATCCTGTACAACGGTGAGAAGTACGATAATATGGACAAATGCCCGGTATGCACTTCATGTCGGTACAAGATCAGACAGGATGACCCTAGTGATGTTGAGGTCGATGACGAGCCCCCCAGGAAGAAGGTTCTTGCTAAGGTTATGTGGTATGCTCCTATAATACCACGGTTGAAAGTCTGTTCAAAAACAATGAGCATGCCAAGTTGATGTGATGGCACAAAGATGAGCGTAAGAAATACGGGAAGTTGAGACACCTCGCAGATGGATCGCACTGGAGGAAAATTAAGAGGGAGTGGCCGGACTTTGCAGATGACCCAAGGATCTTATGGCTTGGTCTAAGTACAAACGGCATCAATCCTTTTGCGGAGCAGAGTTGTAGTCACAACACCTGACCCGTGACTCTATGTATCTACAACCTTCCTCCTTGGTTGTGCATGAAGTGGAAGTTCATTATGATGCCAGTGCTCATCCAAGGACCGAAGCAACCCGGCAAAGACATTGATGTGTACCTATGGCCATTAGTTGATGAACTTTTGCAGTTGTGGGCCAAACCAGGTGTACGTGTGTGGGATCAGCACAAACAGCGGTAATTTGACCTACGAGCATTGCTGTTCGTAACCATCAATGATTGGCCTACTCTTAGTAACATTTCAGGACAGTCAAACAAGGGATACAATGCGTGCACACACTATTTAGATAAGACTAAAGGTACATATTTGGAAAAATCTAAGAAGGTTGTCTACCTGGGGTGTCGTCAATTTCTTCTGACCAATCATCCCGTAAGAAAGAAAGGCAAGTATTTCAACAGTGAGGCAGATCACCGGAAGAAGCCTAACCTCCCTACTGGTGATGAGTTATTGGCTATGGTCAAGGATTTGGATCAAATAGAAATCTTTGGAAAGGTTCCTGGCGGTCAAACTGTTCCGAAAGACGACGTTACCGGACACGTTTTGTCGTGGTTTTGTCACGGCAGATGTCCTCGTGAAAGGACTTAGTGAAGGAGCCATCACACCTTGGTGGCGACTCAAAGGGGGTGAGCAGAAGAGAGACTCAGATTTACCCAGGTTCGGCCCCTCGTGTGGAGGTAAAAGCCCACGTCCTGCTTGTGTATATCGATGGTGGATTCGATTACAAGGAGGGCGTAACTCGCCTAACCTAGCTCTCGAGGATTTCTAACTTGATCTATATGCCCCAAAGACTCGCCTTTATATACAGGTTGAGGCCCTAGGGTTTACAAAAGTCCTAGCTACGTTACAAATCGTGGCCTTCCATATCTCTAAGTCATCGTGTTTGCCAAGCCAGGAAACCTCCTTGGCGACTTATCTCCTTCATCAATCCTGAACCGCCATCTGCCTCATGGGCCCTGGCAGCCTTCTGAAGATCTCTCAACACGCCTCAGGCCTGGGCCAAGGCTTACACTAACCATGTATGTATGAGTCGCCGCTTTCCTGACCCGACCCAATTAGGGCGGGTCATACTGCAGGTAATATCCCCAACATTAGGCCCCAGATTGACTTCAATTTATTCACGCCAATAAACTTCCATGCTCATCCTATGCGACTCGTAGTACTCCCATCCTTTTGATAGGTGACAAGCCTCCATCTCTCCCAAATTGTCTGAACCGCGAGGTCACTTATTGATGACATCACCTTTTTCCTCCATTTCCGGGATTCGATGACATCATTCCCAACGGATCTTTTGCCTCTATTCCCGCGCCTGCCGCTTCGTCTTCGGCCCCAGGCTTTTAAATAGATGCGGGGGGAAGGCAACACCACCTAGCCCCACTTCCTTCTTCCAGACGCATCATCTTCTACAACCGCCCCTCGACCGCTTCGTCGCCGCCGAAGCTCTACCGCAGATCATCGCCGTCCGGCCACTTCCTTATCTAGTCAAAGGTGCGGCCGTCGTTGCAGGACTTCCTTGCCGAGCATCTTCTTCTTCTTCTAGGTAGATCTCCCTTTCTCAGTAGAGGTAGATCCGAACCTTCGTCTTTCTTAGGGCGCCATTAGAACTCCATGAATGCCTCATGTTCTTGCTTCTCGTCAAATCTAGATGCGGTATCGTAGATCCATAAAATAATGATTGCGGTAGTTCTTGTTAAGTCTCCTATCAATCCGTTGTTTCTCCGTAGCTCATACATCTACACACCATTTTTCATAGTGTTCTTCCGTGTTCTTGTAGTGTTTGATCCCTTGGCCAGCGTTATTTTTCTTCACTGGAAACGCTCGTAGATCCGTAAATTACCATTTGATGTTAGAAACATGTTTGTCTCCAATAAAGAATGTTCCTAAGGAAAAAAAACCTTTTTAGAGCCGCAACCCATCTCCCTTCACCATGGCGAGTTAGAACATTCCCATAGATACATCTTTGATCATTTTAGCTGGCGAGTCGTAATATCCCTGCAGAGATACCATAGATCATTTAACTGGCGAGTTGCCACTCCGTGGTTTCTGATAATCCGCCCCGCTCCTTCCTTTTGTAGTTATGGGCACTATCTCGAAATGCAATTGGCTCCCAACCAAAGTCAATGACGCTTATCTTGATAAATTTGTTAAGGCGGGTTATCTTGACCCCAAAGAAGTTATTGGATGGCGAACCGCCTTTGGCGAGACAATTCCTCAACCCGCAGAGGGGGAAGTAGTCGTTTTCGCCGATCACCTCAAACGAGGCTTCAATCCTCCTGGCTCAAAGTTTTTCAGAGATGCTTTGCACTTTTTCAACCTTCATCCTCAAGACTTAGGGCCAAACTCCATCAACGATCTCTACCAATTCCAAGTGTTTTGCGAAGCTTACCTGCAGATAGAACCCACAGTGTTATTGTTTAGGAAATATTTCCATCTGAACCGCCAGACCGAGTTTGCTAGCGGGCCCTTGTTGGAACTTGGGGGGGTTAACATTCAACGATGTCGTGAATGCCGGTTCCCATATGTTGTTCTGCCCAACCATCCCAAAGGTTGGGCAGAGTCTTGCTTCTATTGCCGCGACACATGTCTACCCGACGAGAACGCACTTCCGCGTTTCACAGAAACGTTTGCCCATGGATTTCAAGCTGCCAGAAAAACTAACTGAAGAAGAAGAATCAACATTTATCCATGCTTTCTCCAAGCTAAGGTCTTTGACCAACAATGGGCTTACTTGGATTGATCTAATCCGTTGTTGGGAGGAGTGGAGGATTCTGCCTTTGAGTTGCCGGGACGTCCTGATGTGCGACTATGATGGCAGCTTGAACCACCCTGATACGTCTCAAACGTATCTATAATTTTTGATGGTTTCACGTTGTTATCTTATCAACTTTGGATGTTTTGTTTACCTTTTATATCTTTTTTGGGACTAACTTAATAATTCAGTGCCAAGTGCGAGTTCCTGTTTTTTCTGTGTTTTTGACTCTTTTCAGATCTGATTTTGGAACGGAGTCCAAACGGAATAAAATCCCCGAAATAAATTTTTCCAGAACGGAAGAAGATGGGGAGCCTTGAGGGCAAAGGCAGGGGGCTCCCTGGGAGCCCACAAGCCCTGTTGTCGCGGCCAGGGGGGCCGCGGCAACCAGGCTTGTGGCTTCCCTGGCGCTCCCTTGCCCTAGCTCTTTGACCTATAAATTCCCTAAAAATACAGAAAAAATCAGGGCATCCACAAAACACTTTTCCGCCGTCGCAAGCTTCCGTTTCTGCGAGATCTCATCTGGAGACCCTTCCCGGCACCTTGTCGGAGGGGACTTTGGAGTTGGAGGGCCTCTTCATCATCATCATCGCCCCTCCAATGACTCGTGAGTAGTTCACTTTAGACCTATGGGTCCGTAGTTAGTAGCTAGATGGCTTCTTCTCTCTCTTGGATCTTCAATACAAAGTTCTCCATGATCTTCATGGAGATCTATCCAATGTAATCCTCTTTGGCGGTGTGTTTGTCAAGATCCGATGAATTGTGGATTTGTGATCAGATTATCTATGAATTATATTTGAGTCTTTCTTGATTTCTTATATGCATGATTTGATATCCTTGTAAGTCTCTCTGAGTCTTGGGTTTTGTTTGGCCAACTAGATCTATGATTCCTGCAATGGGAGAAGTGCTTGGTTTTGGGTTCATACCGTGTGGTGACCTTTCCCACTGACAGAAGGGGCAGCAAGGCACACATCGTGTTGTTGCCATCAAGGGTAACAAGATGGCATTTTATCGTAGATATGAGATTGTCCATCTACATCATGTCATCTTGCTTAAGGCGTTACTCTATTATTTTGGACTTAATACACTAGATGCATGCTGGATAGTGGTCGACGTGTGGAGTTATAGTAGTAGATGCCGAAAGTATCGGTCTACTTGTTTTGGACGTGATACCTATAGATATAATCATTGCCTTAGATAACGTCACGACTTTGCGCGGTTCTATCAATTGCTCGACAGTAATTTGTTTACCCACCGTCTACTTGCTTTCATGAGTGAAGCCACTAGTGAACACTACGGCCCCGGGTCTATTCACAACTATTGTTTCCACTTTCACTTTTACTTTGCTTTGTTTTCTTTGTTGCTTTTAGTTCTCACTTTGCAAACAATCTATAAGGGATTGACAACCCCTTCATAGCATTGGGTGCAAGCTCTTTGTGTTTGTGCAGGTACTTGTGACTTGACGCAATCCTTCCTCTGGTTCGATACCTTGGTTCTCAAAACTGAGGGAAATACTTGCCGCCGCTGTGCTACACCACCCTTTCCACTTCGAGGGAACACCAACGCAAGGCTCCAAGGCCACAAGGGAATCCTTTGCATATTTGCCAAGGAAGTCCCTAAATGTGTAGCCGTAGCAGAAGGATTCCTGGCGCTGTTGCTGAGGAGTATCAAGACAAGAATAGTCTCCCGTCAACACGCTTGTTTCTTGCGCCGTTGGAAGATCTTTTGTTGCAGTAGCACACCCCCAGTGCTTTTCCCATACAACACTTACTCAAGAAGACATTGTTGAAATTATCAAGAAGTTAAGTAGCGAGCCCATAGAGAATTGCGCCAAGAATGGGCTCAAGCCCTTTTCTGTCTCCAACCGGGCTCCAACGATAATAATCTAAGTCGCCTCCTTTTATTCTTTCAATATGTTCACCCATGTTCCTGATCCGAACTGTCATTATATCAATCAGAGGGGCTCGAAAGCCCAAAGTGACTGTCCAGAAAACAACCAAGCCGCCTCCCAAGAAGAAGAAGAACAAGGGCACAGCCGCCGCCAAGGAGTTATCTGTTGTTGGCCAGTCTCGGGCCGCCGAAGAGCAATCAGAGCTAAAAATTACCTTTTCCTTATTACCACATTCTGTCTTATACTTATGCTCCATTACCTTTGTTTGTAGCATGATGACTATGAGAGCCAGGATGACGTTGTCGAGGTAATTTCTATTTCTTCCGACTCAACTTCTTCTCCCCCCCAAGCCAGCCAGGCATATCTGTGCAAAAGTTCCCATGTCTCACCCGAATGCTCATCTGGACCCCAATTTCCTTTTGAAGAAGGCGAGTTACACCCTAAACGCCATACCCGAAGCCATTCCGGAGACTTAGTGTCTGGGTTACCCGAAAAAGAAACTGGTCGAAAACGGCAAAGTGAGGTACGTTCCCACGAGTATATTTTCCTTCTTGTGTAATATTTGCTCGCCATTCGTTCACTCCTTGAATTTTCGTTCGTCAGGTTTCACCTCCTTCATCTGATGACTCAGCAATGTCGACTCTCCCCCCAATGATTCGTGTTCAGGGGAAAGTTCCTTTACTAGCCTTTTTTCTTTCCCAATACTGATGCTTGTCTTAACTTTGTTGCCTTTACATCTCAGAGCACAAGCAAAGAAAAGGAAAACTGGCGAATCGTCTTCTGCTCGTAAGGCAGCTGTAGTGTTTGGTATGAGTGCCTGTGTCCCAGAATTTGGTGTAGAACCAGCAACGACTCATGATGACCTTTTGGACGATTTTCCTGATGTCTGAATTGATCCTTCTAGCCCTCTGAAGGAAGTAACTAAAAATGTTAACCCGCCAAGCTCTTCCAAGGCGCCTGAAGACCCAGATATAGTAGTTGTTACTGGTACTGGTTACTCTAGTCCTGCAACTGTGGTGTTAACCTAGCATACGCCAAAATTCGCCCCAACATCAGAGAAGGATATCACCAAGCTGAAGCTTCCCCATTATGAAAAATTGGTGTTCGAAGAATTATACTCCGGTTCTGTGAGCCGCTTGAAGCTAGCGAGAGATGGAGAAAAGCCTGGCCAACTTGATGCGAGTCAAACATGAGGTATGACATTTTTATCTTTGTGAATATATCCTCCCATTAGCCCTCGAAAAGGGCAGGTCATCCATGATGAATTGTACTTATAAAAACTTCTTCAACCTACAGCCCCCAAGGGCGGGTCATCTTTTGAAAGATGTGCCAGGTCTTGAATATAAAAACTTCTTCAACCTACAGCCCCCAAGGGCGGGTCATCTTTCGAAAAATGAGCCGGGTCTTGAATATAAAATTTCTTCAACCTGTAGCCCCCAAGCGTTAGGTCATCTTTTGAAAGATGAGCCGGGTCTTGAATATAAAAATTTCTTCAACCTGTAGCCCCAAGGGCCGGGTCATCTTTTGAAATATGAGCCGGGTCTTGAATAAAAACTTCTTCAACCTGTAGCCCCCAAGGGCCGGGTCATCTTTTGAAAGATGAGTCGAGTCTTGAATATAAAAATTTCTTCAACCTGTAGCACCCAAGGGTCGGGTCATCTTTTGAAAGATGAGTCGGGTCTTGAATAAAAACTTCTTCAACCTGTAGCCCCCAAGGGCCGGGTCATCTTTTGAAAGATGAGTCGGGTCTTGAATAAAAACTTCTTCAACCTGTAGCCCCCAAGGGTCGGGTCATCTTTTCAAAGATCAGCCGGGTCTTGAATAAAAAATTCTTCAACCTGTAGCCCCCAAGGGCCGGGTCATCTTTTGAAAGATGAGTAAAAATTTCTTCAACCTATAGCCCCCAAGGGCCGGGTCATCTTTTGAAAGATGAGCCGGGTCTTGAATAAAAATTTCTTCGACCTGTAGCCCCCAAGGGCCGGGTCGTCATTTGAAAGATGAGTCGGGTTTTGAATATAGGTATGACTTGAAAAAGAATCGTACATTAGCCCCCAAGTGCTAGGGATGTTGCTTTCAATAGTTCTGAAACTTGCTTCCCCAAATTTTGTTTGCATGAATCCTTGACTCGGGCCGACTCAACCTTGGCCGATTTAAAGGAAAACTTACCCGAACAGCAGGATGCTCGAGCTAAATCTGAAGAGAAATATCGCCTGGCCCTTGCTCACATGGAGAAGATGAAAACTGAACACCAGAAATTTGAAAAAAAAGCGCACGCTGAGCAAGCCGCCCTCTTGAAGCGGGTAGAACAAGCTGAGGAAAAGCTAGAAGCCGCTCTTCAAGAACTCTCCGGTTTAAAACATCATATTTCCAACATGACCCAAGCTATCTTTGGTAAGCATCAATCCCCTTCATCTAAAAAGGGCTGCAAAGCACATTGCAAATGCTAATTATCTCATTCCCTCCTTCGTATGTCCGCGAGCCGCCAACCTGTAGAATGACTGCATTCTGAAGCTGAAGGCGATTTACACTTTCACAAAACAGTTGTACACGGGAGGCATGATGACCATGAAGGCCGTGATGGGAAACAAAGAGCCCATAAAATCCATCAAGCATATGCTGGGTTGCCTATCCACATTGCCGCCGCAAGTGGAAGAATTAAAAAGGTCAGCCGCCCGGAAAGGAGCACTGACCACTTTAAGCCGGTGTCTGGCATACGCTCCCGAACTTAAGCTGGAGGAGGTAGCTGCTGGCTTTCCAGAATTGAAAGATGATGAGTCGGAATTTACCAAAGAAGACTACCATCATTGTGTGAAAGAGTCTCGCTCCACAACGACTTAGCTAGCAGCCAGCCTGGACTTAGGTAAATACCAGGCGGCTTATGATAAGAGCAACAAAAAGGTGAATCCTCCTTCATACGAAGTCACCAGCCTGACTCCACGACGCCGTAAGAATCCCTTTGACTTTGATGTCGATCTGTCTGCCATATTGAGCGATGAAGACGAGTTTGTCGCCTTGACCAATTGCAATTGGAAACTGGGCGACTTACAGATCGAAGACGGCCAAAGCTCGAAGCAGGGTGACCCGGAGGTGGCTTGAACTGACTTAGTCTAAAGTCGATTCTCCAAGAATATTTTGATCTCTTTCCGACCGGGAGATGATTCCTAGGTGGCCCAGTGAGCCATGTAATAGTCTTAGGTAACAGGAAAACAGTATCACAATCGTACCTCATGTTGGATGTTTTGGAAGTTTTAACCTGCATCAATGTGAATCGCCATTTCCAAACCTGTGTCATATTTTGACGAAAAAATTTCTTCAACCTGTTTAGCAGGGAAAACACAATAAGCTGACTCAATGAGTTGCAACAAGTAATAAGCCGGCCTAGTGGGTCGCGGCGAGTTATAAAGAAGGAGCCAACTCAATGAGTCGAGGCGGGTTATATACTTTTTATGAAACCTTGTGGCAATGCAACAAAGATAGTCATAAAATTTGTCGGCTCGATGATTTGCGACAGGATAGGACGAGTTTGCAAAACTCTAGTGCTACCCCAAGAAGGCTTTTGCAACAGCCCAAATTATTTAGACCGGCTGATCAGGCGAGAGTCAGGCTTCAGTGAAGCAGGTTCAGTGAACCAATGGTTTGTCTATTTTCCGTGCGTTGGCTCTTGCCAGTACCTTTCATGTTTTAACGAAGGCAAGTTCAGGGTCCAAAGGCGGATTGACTTGCCAAGAGTACATGTGACCATAGGGAGATTTGTCCAGTATAACCATTTGTAATGCGTTAATTTTTCACTAGCCAAGAGGGTATTCAGGCTGAACTCAGTGAGTGGAAGCCCCCAAGTGACCTATGATTTGGGAAAAACCAGACATAGGATTGCACAAGCGTATACACTCTTACTCAAAACGACTTGGGAGCTAGTAGCCCCCAAGTAAGCCGGCTTAATTCTCAAAATCACATAAGACGCCCATGTTTGAACCGTGCAACGTGGAAACTTTGGTCCTCTTTGGCTTACCAGTATCTAGTTTTGAAATAAGCGCAGCATGGCGACTTATGCTCTTTGATACTGATAGCGTCCATGCTTGGACGGCTTATAGAATAATACAGACTCATGCTTTCAAGAAGCTGAAACAGCAAAGGACCCCGAAGTTCATGGGCGCCGGCTTTATTGCTTTATAAATAAAAGATTACAAATTCGAAATTGTAAACATAAAATAAGGAGCCTGTGGCTCTAAGTGTAGTATGGCCGCAAGTGGGCGATGTTGCATGGGCGAGTTGTCTCAACCTCTGTCGTTGGCCTATCCGGGCGAAGATCCACCAAGTAATATGAACCGTTACGTAGATTCTTGGTGATGACAAACAGTCCTTCCCATGGCAGAGATAACTTATGCATACCAGTATGGTCTTGAATCAACCGGAGCACTAAGTCGCCCTCCTCAAAAGCTCGACTCTTGACTCGGCGGCTATGATAGCGTTGCAAGTCTTGCTGGTAAATCCCCGATCGCGACGCGGCCAAATCAAGCTCCTCCTCCAAAGCGTCCAACGAAACTTGACGTGCTAACTCGTTGTCTTGTTCCACATAAGCAGCGACTCATGGTGAATCATGTCTGATGTCACTTGGCAATACCGCCTCTGCCCCGTAGACCAGAAAAAGGGAGTAAAATCCGTGGATCGATGTGGGGTGGTTCTGATGCTCCATAAAACTGAAGGCAGTTCGTCAACCCAACATCCCGGGGTATGTTCCAGAGGTACCATAAGCTGGGGCTTGATTCCTTGCAGTATTTCTTGATTCGCCCTCTCTGCCTGTCCATTGGACTGAGGGTGTGCAACTGCAGAAACGTCAAGACGGATGTGCTTGCTACCTCTTGAGCTTGCGTTGGTTTTTCCCCTGAGGAGGAAAGGGTGATGCAGCACAGTTGCAGTAAGTAATTCCCTCAGTTTTGAGAACCAAGGTATCAATCTAGTAGGAGAATCAAGCCAAGTGTCCAGAGTACCTGTGCAAACACAAACGAGCTTGCACCCAACGCTATAAAGGGGTTGTCAATCCCTTGAAGATTGATTGCAAAGTGAGATCTGAAGGCGGAAACTGCAATGAAGTAAAAGTGTAAGGCTAAAAATATGGTGTGAAGTAGACCCGGGGGCCATAGTGTTCACTAGAGGCTTCTCTCAAAATAGCAAATATTACGGTGGGTGAACAAATTACAGTCGAGCAATTGATAGAACCGTGAAAAGTCATGTCGATATCTAAGGCAATGATCATACATATAGGCATCACGTCCGAGACAAGTAGACCGATACTCTCTGCATCTACTACTATTACTCCACAATCGACCACTATCCAGCATGCATCTAGTGTATTGAGTTCATGACAAACAGAGTAACGCCTTAAGCAAGATGACATGATGTAGAGGGATAAACTCAAACCAATGATGTAAACCCCCATCTTTTTATCCTTGATGGCAACAACACGATGCGTGCCTCGCTACCCCTTTTGTCACTGGGTGAGGTCACCGCACGGTATGAACCAAAAACCAAGCACTTCTCCCATTGCAAGAATCATAGATCAAGTTGGCCAAACAAAACCCACAACTCAAAGAGAATTACAAGGATATCAAATCATCCATATAAGAGATCAAAAGAAACTCAAATAAGATTCATAGATAATCTGATCATAAATCCACAATTCATTGGATCTCGACAAACACACCGCAAAACAAGATTACATCGGATAGATCTCCATGAAGATCATGCAGAACTTTGTATTGAAGATCCAAGAGAGAGAAGAAGCCATCTAGCTACTAGCTATGGACCCGAAGGTCTATGGTGAACTACTCACGCATCACCGGAGAGGCCATGGTGTTGATGAAGAAGCCCTCTGTATCCGAATCCCTCCTCCGGCAGGGCACCAGAACATGCCCCAGATGGGATCTTGCGGAGACAGAAGCTTGCGGCGGCGGAAAAGTATTTTCATGGATCTCTCGCGGGCCAACAACTCATCAGATTCCGCCGAACATTGTCCCATATGAACAATGTCCATGCTCTTAAGGGATCCATAGATTCCTTATCAAAAGGTGCTATGCAAGAGTTTTGTGCAAGGGAGCACTGATACGTCTCCAACGTATCTATAATTTTTGATGGTTCCATGCTATTATCTTGTCAAACTTTGGATGTTTTGTATGCCTTTTATATCTTTTTTGGGACTAACTTATTAACTCAGTGCCAAGTGCTAGTTCCTGTTTTTTCCGTGTTTTTGACCCTTTTCAGAGGAGGATTTTAAATGGTGTCCAAACAGAATAAAACTTCCGAAAAACATTTTTCCAGAACAGAAGATACGCACCAAACTTGAGAACCAAGGCAGGGGCCACCAGGGGACCCCACAAGTCCCCTAGGCGCGGCCAGGGGGGCGCGCCTAGCAGGCTTGTGGGCCCCCTGTGGCTCGTCTGCCCTACTTCTTCCGCCTATACAAAAAAAATCCAAAACTGCCAAGGAGATCCACGAAAATACTTTTCAGCCGCCGCAAGCTTCTGTCTCCGCAAGATCCCATCTGGGGCACGTTCTGGTGCCCTGCCAGAGAGGGGATTCGGATATGGAGGGCTTCCTCATCAGCACCATGACCTCTCCGATGACGCGTGAGTAGTTCACCATACACCTACGGGTCCATAGCTAGTAGCTAGATGGCTTCTTCTCTCTCTTGGATCTTCAATACAAAGTTCTCCATGATCTTCATGGACATCTATCCGATGTAATCTTCTTTGCGGTGTGTTTGTCGAGATCCGATGAATTGCGGATTTATGATCAGATTATCTATGAATCTTATTTGAGTTTATTCTGATCTCTTATATGCATGATTTCATATCCTTGTAATTCTCTTCGAGTTGTGGGTTTTGTTTGGCCAACTTGATCTATGATTCTTGCAATGGGAGAAGTGCTTGGTTTTGGGTTCATACCGTGCGGTGACCTCACCCAGTGACACAAGGGGTAGCGAGGCACGCATCATGTTGTTGCCATCAAGGGTAAAAAGATGGGGTTTTCATTATTGGTTTGAGTTTATCCCTCTACATCATGTGATCTTGCTTAAGGCGTTACTCCTGGTCGTCATGAACTCAATACACTAGATGCATGCTGGATAGTGGTCGATGTGTGGAGTAATAGTAGTAAATGCAGAAAGTATCGGTCTACTTGTCTCGGACGTGATGCCTATATGTATGATCATTGCCTTAGATATCGTCATGACTTTGCGCGGTTCTATCAATTGCTCAACAGTAATTTGTTCACCCACCGTATTATTTGCTATTTTGAGAGAAGCCTCTACTCAACACTATGGCCCCCGGGTCTACTTGACACCATATTTTCAGCCTTACAAATTTCTGGCACCGTTGCCAGGGAGGATCAAGTGAAGAATAGTCTCCCATCAACGTGCCAATTTCTGGCGCCGTTGCCGGGGAGGATCAAGTCAAGAACTCATCCAAGTAAGTGTCGCAAGCTCATCTCTTGCATTTAATTTTTTGCCTCTCGTTTTCCTCTCCCCCACTTCTGAAAAACAAAATTTACAAAAAAAATTGCCTTTTTCGTTCGCCTTTTTCGTTCGCCCTTTTCTCTCGCTTGCTTTCTGTTCGTTTGTGTGGGGTAGTCTACCTGTCCTCATGGCTAGACCCACCGCTTCGAACGATACTTCCGAGAACGGAGTTCTCAATTTCAACCAAAATGAGGAAGAAAACTTGAAGGATGCTTGGTATAGGATTTGCAATGCTTAGAGTAGATCTACTCGTAAGCAATCTACTACCGTCCTCCTTCGCAGTTTTTATGTGGGTATTTCTCCTTGGAATAGGTATATTCTTGACACCATCGTAGGTGGAAATTTCTTGGGTAGCCATACCGTTGATTCTTACGGAGCTGTAATAAATTTGGTAGGCTCACCCCCACTCATGGTTAATGGAACTACCTTAACTCTGGAACATGTGATGCATAGGCTGGACGTCATTGAAAATAAAGTTGCTACGATCGAAATCATTCAGAATTTGGATAAAAAGATACATAATCAAATCACTCGGTACGGATCCAAGGTGGGAATGGTTTTGAAAAGTTTAAAGGAGAAGGAACCCACAGTTAACGAAAAACTAGGTCATGATTCCGCTAGGATTGGCAAACTAGAGGATGTTATAACCAACTTGGGTTCCGCTTTTGCCGCTGTGCAGAATACTCCAAACTTTGCCCACAATAAGTCCACCAAGTCTATTTTTGTTCCTAAAAATAGTGGTGAACCATCTAGTAAGAGAGATGAAGACCTTAAGATGATGAGTGATCGTGCTACTTATGGTTTGAGCACCAAAGACGACGATACGTGATTCTATCGCCTTATGTCTAGCTAAGGGCATTAAACAATAGCGCTTGTTGGGAGGCAACCCAATGAATTTATCTTTTTCTTTCTGTTTGTTGCGTCCACACCATCATATTTTATGATTGTGTTTTTTCTGTTTCTTTTTGTGTTTGAGCCAAGCAAAACCTTTATGGCTAGTTTTGGTGATGGTTATTTGATCCTGCTGGAAAAAGACAGAAACTTTTTGCTCACGAGATTATTTTTAATTTTTATTGAGAAAGAGCATTTGAGTTGATTCTTTTTTCTGATGGTTTATAAGCCTTTTTCCCAGGCAGTCGCAATGTTTCAAAAATTTTGGGGTACTATAAGTATACGAAGTATACAGATTGCTACAGACTGGTCTGTTTTTGACAGATTCTGTTTTTTGTTGAGTTGGTTGCTTGTTTTGATGAAACTATGGATAGTATAGGGGGGTACTAGCCATGGAAAAGTGATAATACAGTAATCTAACACCAATATAAATAGAAATCAAGTTTGCTACAGTACCTAAAGAGGTGGTAGTTTGTTTTCTTGTGCTAATGATATCACGAGTTTCTGTTTAAGTTTTGTGTTGTGAAGTTTTCAAGTTTTGGGTGATGTTCTCATGGACAAAGGGATAAATAGTGGAAAGAGCTCAAGCTTGGGGATGCCCAAGGCATACCAAGCCAAATTCAAGGATACCAAAAAGCCTAAGCTTGGGGATGCCCCGGGAAGGCATCCCCTCTTTCGTCTTCAATCCATCGGTAACATTACTTGGAGCTATATTTTTATTCACCACATGATATGTGTCTTACTTGGAGCGTCTTATATCGTAGGAGTCTTTTTTTGTCACAATCATCCTTGCTGCACACCTTTTGAGATAGACATGCACTCATCGTGAATTTGCTAGAATTCTCATTGTGCTTCACTTATATCTTTTGAGCTAGATAATTTTGCTCTATGTGCTTCACTTAGATCTTTTAGACCACGGCGGTGTGTGACTTGGTAGTTGGCTTGTGTTATGAAAGTAGTCCCAAAGATGATAGGTACCCAAAGGGGATACAAAAACTTCCATCTTCATGTGCATTGCGTAGAAAGAGAAGTCTGATTCCTCTCAATTAGTTTTGAGATGTGCATTTGGTAATATTGAGAGTTATGTTAGTAGGGTGTTGTGAATCTAGAAGTACTTGTGTTGAAGTTAGTTATTCCCGCAACATGCACGTATGGTGAACTGCTATGTAAGGAAGTCAGAGCATAATTGATCTATTGATTGTCATCCTTTGTGTTGCGGTCGGGATCGCGCGATGGTTAACACCTACCAACCCTTCCCCTAGGAGTATGCGTTTAGCACTTTGTTTTGATTACTAATAAAAACTTTCGCAACAAGTATGTGAGTTCTCCTTGACTAAAGTGAGTCCATGGTATAGATGCACTTTCACCTTCCACCATCGCTAGCCTCACTAGTACCGCGCAATTTTCGCCGGTGCACAAACCAACCATATGCCTCCCTCAAAACAGCCACCATACCTACCTACTATGGCATTTTTATAGCCATTCCGAGATATATTGCCATGCAACTCCCACCGTTCCATCTCATGACTTGTGCCGTCACTATCATATTGCCATTGCATGATTGTAAGATAGCTAGCAAGATGTTTCAACGTCATACGCCAAGCTAGATCGTTGCACATCCTGGTACCCTGCCGGAGGCATTTCCTATAGAGTCATCATCGTTCTGACCTTTGAGCTGTGAGTAAATAAAAGTGTGATGATCATCATTATTAGAGCATTTTCCCATGTGAGGAAATAAATAAATAAATAAAAAGAGGCCAAAGTTGCCCACAGTAAAAAAAGAGAGAGAAAAAAAAGAGGCCCAAGAGCCCAAATAAAAAAAAGAAAAAGAGAGAAGGGACAATGCTACTATGTTTTTTCACACTTGTGCTTCATAATAGCACCATGTTCTTCATGATTGAGAGCCTCTCGCTTTGTCACCACCATATACTAGTGGGAATCTTTACTCTATAACTTGGCTTGTATATTCCAATGATGGGATTCCTCAAATTGCCCTAGGTCTTCGTGAGCAAGCAAGTTGGATGCACACCCACTAGTTCTCCTTTTGAGCTTTCACATACTTATAACTCTAGTGCATCCTTTGTATGGCAATCCCTACTCATTCACATTGATATCTATTAATGGGCATCTCCATAGCCCTTTGATACGCCGAGTCAATGTGACCATCTCCTCCTTTTTGTCTCACAACCACCACCACAATCTATTCCACCCATAGTGCTATATCCATGGCTCACGCTCATGTATTGCGTGATAGTTGAAAAAAGTTTGAGAAAATAAGAGTGTGCAAACAATTACATGGCCAATACCGGGGTTGTGCATGATTTAAATTGGTTGTGTGGGGATGATGGAGCATAGCCAGACTATATGATTTTGTAGGGATAACTTTCTTTGTCCTTGTTATTTTGAAAGTTCATGATTACCTTGCTAGTTTGCTTGAAGTATAATTGTTTTCATGTCAAGAGCAAACTATTGTTTTGAATCTTACGGATCTGAACATTCATGTCACATGAAAGAAGTTACAAAGGACAACTATGCTAGGTAGCATTCCACATCAAAATTCAGTCTTTATCACTTCCCTACTCGAGGACGAGCAGGAATTACGCTTGGGGATGCTTGATACGTCTCCAATGTATCTATAATTTTTTATGGTTCCATGCTATTATCTTGTCAAACTTTGGACGTTTTGTATGCCTTTATATCTTTTTTGGGACTAACTTATTAATCAGTGCCAAGTGCGAGTTCCTGTTTTTTCCGTGTTTTTGACCCTTTTCAGAGGAGGATTTTAAATGGTGTCCAAACGGAATAAAACTTCCGAAAAGATTTTTTCCGGAACAGAAGATACGCACCAGACTTGTGAACCAAGGCACGGGCCAGAAGAGGACCCCACAAGCCCCCTAGGAGCGGCCAGGGGTCGCGCCTAGCAGGCTTGTGGGCCCTTATGGCTCGTCTACCCTACCTCTTCCGCCTATAAATTCAGAAAAATTCCAAAACTGTCGAGGAGATCCACGAAAATACTTTTCCGCCGCCGCAAGCTTCTGTCTCCGCAAGATCCCATCTGGGGCACGTTCTGGTGCCCTGCCGAAGAGGGGATTCGGATACGGAGGGCTTCTTCATCAACACCATGACCTCTACGATGATGCGTGAGTAGTTCACCATAGACCTACGGGTCCATAGCTAGTAGCTAGATGGCTTCTTCTCTCTCTTGGATCTTCAATACAAAGTTCTCCATGATCTTCATGGAGATCTATCCGATGTAATCTTCTTTGTGATGTGTTTGTCGAGATCCGATGAATTGTGGATTTATGACCATATTATCTATGAATCTTATTTGAGTTTCTTCTGATCTCTTATATGCATGATTTCATATCCTTGTAATTCTCTTCAAGTTGTGGGTTTTGTTTGGCCAACTTGATCTATGATTCTTGCTATGGGAGAAGTGCTTGGTTTTGGGTTTATACCATGCGGTGACCTCACCTAGTGACAGAAGGGGTAGCAAGGCATGCATCGTGTTGTTGCCATCAAGGGTAAAAAGATGGGGGTTTCATCATTGGTTTGAGTTTATCCCTCTACATCATATCATCTTGCTTAAGGCATTACTCTGTTCGGCATGAACTCAATACACTAGATGCATTCTGGATAGCAGTCGATGTGTGGAGTAATAGTAGTAGATGCAGAAAGTATCGGTCTACTTGTCTCGGACGTGATGCCTATATGTATGATCATTGCCTTAGATATCGTCATGACTTTGCGCGGTTCTATCAATTGCTCGACAGTAATTTGTTCACCCACCGTATTATTTGCTATTATGAGAGTAGCCTCTAGTGAACGCTATAGCCCCCGGGTCTACTTCACACCATATTTTCAGCCTTACAATTTTACTTTGTTGCACTTTTCGCCTTCAGATCTCACTTGCAATCAATCTTGAAGGGATTGACAACCCCTTTATAGCGTGGGGTGCAAGATCTTTTGTGTTTGCGAAGGTACTCTGGACTTCACGCGATTCTCCTACTGGATTGATACCTTGGTTCTCAAACTGAGGGAAATACTTACTGCTCCTTTGCTGCATCGCCCTTTCCTCTTCAAGGAAAAAACCAACGCAAGCTCAAGAGGCAACAGAAAATTTCTGTCGTCGTAGCACATGGACACGTAACAAAAGGCTCCAAAGAGGGTTATGAAGGACGTTTTCTCCTGGTCCGCCACAACCATCTTGATTTGGTGGTTTCTTGAGTAAGCATCCAAAAAACACAACCGCTCGCAACCCGCCGTAGAGTCAATGATCTGATCAATGCGGGGAAGGGCGAAAGGATCCTTTGTGCAGGCCCTGTTGAGGTCGGTGCGGAAGTGCAATTCTTCTTTAGTACCAAGACCGGGTTAGCCAACCATTCGGGATGGAAAACCTCAATGATGAACCCAACGGCCAAAAGCCGGGTGACTTCCTCCCCAATTGCCTTACGTCGTTCCTCATTAAATCGGCAAAGATACTGTCAGACCGGCTTTATTTTAGGTTCAATATTAAGATGGTGCCCGGCGAATTATCTCGGCACACCCGGCATGTCAGAAGGTTTGCATGCGAAGATGTCCCGATTATCATGGATGAATTCGATGAGCGCGTTTCCTATTTGGGATCCAGACCCGTCCCATTGGTGAACTGCTTGGTTGAGTCGCCAGGTGTGAAGTCTATCACCTTCGTGTTAGTCGCCGGTTTAAACTTGAGGGGCGGCTCTGAGTCGATTGTGGGTCTATTGAGTGGCGTCGTATCTGCTGGGTCAACATTGGCCTCGTGAAACTTGAGCTCCTCGGCCACGCAAGCTGACTCGGCATAAGCCGTGTCTCCTTCTTCGCATTCTTGGGCTATCTTCCTATCTCCATTGATCGTGATAGTCCCTTTTGGGCCGGGAATTTTGAGCTTGAGGTATACGTAACATGGGCGGGCCATGAATCAAGCATAAGTCGGTGTTCCGAACAGCGCGTGATAAGTGTTGGGGAACGTTGCATGGGAAACAAAAAAGTTCCTACGCACATGAATACCTATCATGGTGATGTCCATCTACGAGAGGAGATTTGGATCTATGTACCCTTCTAGATCGCATAGCAGGAAGCGTTAAGAAACGCGGTTGATGTAGTGTAACGGCCTCGCGTCCCTCGATCCGCCCCACGAACTATCCCAAGAACCGTCCCACGATCCGTTCCGATCTAGTGCCAAACGGACGGCACCTCCGCGTTCAGCACACGTATAGCTAGACGATGATCTCTCCCTTTTTGATCCAGCAAGCAAGACGGAGAAGTAGATGAGTTCTCCGGCAGCGTGTTGGCGCTCCGGTGGTGGTGATGATCTACTCCTGCAGGGCTCCGCCCGAGCTCTGCAGAAATCCAATCTAGAGGTGGAACTATGTGGTTTAGGGTTGAGTTGCACTTGGAAAAAGTTGTCTCAAATCAGCCCTAAAAGACCACTATATATAGGAGGGAGGGGGGAGGAGGCTTGCTTTGAGGGCCAAACCCTCAAGGTGTGCGCCGGCCAAGGGGGAGGTGAACTCCCACCCCAATTCGGTTTGGGGGAAGGAGTCCACTCCTTCCTTCCCACCTCCCCTTTTTCCTTTTCCTTTCCTTTTCTTCTTGGTATTTCTATAAGTGGCACCATGGGCCACTTGGGCTAACTCCACCAGCCCACTAGGGACTTGTGGCGCCACCCTATGCCCTTGGGCTCACTCCAGGGTGGGTGGGGCCCTCCTGGTAAACTCCCGGAACCCATTCGTCACTCCCGGTACACTTCCGGAATTGCCCGTAACTTTCCAGTAACCAAATGAAACCATCCTATATATCAATCTTTGTTTCCGGACCATTCCAGAAGCCCTCGTGACGTCCGTGATCTCATCTGGGACTCCGAACAAAATTCAGTAACTTCACATATAACTCAACTATACTAAAACATCACCGAACCTTAAGTGTGCAGACCCTGCGGGTTCGAGAACTATGTAGACATGCCCCGAGGCACTCCTTGGTCAATATCCAATATGGGGACCTGGATGCCCATATTTGATCCTACATATTCTCCGAAGATCTTATCGGTTGAACCTCAGTGTCAAGGATTCATATAATCCCGTATGGCATTCCCTTTGTCCTTCGGTATGTTACTTGCCCGAGATTCGATTGTCGGTATCCGCATACCTATTTCAATCTCGTTACCGGCAAGTCTCTTTACTCGTTCCGTAATACAAGATCCCGTGACTTGCACTAAGTCACATTGCTTGCAAGTCTTGTGTGTGATGTTGTATTACCGAGTGGGCCCCGAGATACCTCTCCGTCACACGAAGTGACAAATCCCAGTCTTGATCCATACTAACTCAACGGACACCTTCGGAGATACCTGTAGAGCACCTTTATAGTCACCCAGTTACGTTGTGACGTTTGATGCACACAAGGTACTCCTCCGGTGCCAGTGAGTTATATGATCTCATGGTCATAGGAATAAATACTTGACACGTAGAAAACAATAGCAATAAAATGACACGATCAATATGCTACGTTCATAGTTTGGGTCTAGTCCATCACATGATTTTCCTAATGACGTGATCGAGTTATCAAGTGACAACACTTGCACATAGTCAGAAAACCTTGACTATCATTGATCAACTGGCTAGCCAACTATAGGCTTGCTAGGGACATTGTTTTGTCTATGTATCCACACATGTATCTATGTTTTCATTCAATAAAATTATAGCATGCATAATAAACGATTATCTTTAAACAGGAAATATAATAATAAGTATTTATCATTGCCTCTAGGGCATATTTCCAACAGTCTCCCACTTGTCCTAGAGTCAATAATCTAATCCTCACATCGCCATGCGATTTACATTGTTATAAATCGAACACCCATACAGTTCTGGTGTTGATCATGTTTTGCTCGTGGAAGAGGTTTAGTCAGCGGGTCTGCTACATTCAGATCCGTGTGCACTTTGCAAATATTCACGTCCTCTCCTTCGACGTAGTCGCGGATAAGGTTGAAGCGTCATTTGATGTGTCTAGTCTTCTTGTGAAACCTTGGTTCCTTTGCTAAGGCAGTGGCACCAGTGTTGTCACATAACAGAGTTAATGGATCTAGTGCGCTCGGCACAACTCCAAGATCTGTCATGAACTGCTTCATCTAGACACCCTCCTTTGCTGCCTCCCAGGCAGCCATGTACTCCGCTTCACATGTAGAATCTGCTACGACGCTCTGCTTGGAACTGCACCAGCTTACTGCACCCCCATTAAGAATAAATACGTATCTGGTTTGCGACTTAGAGTCATCCGGATCGGTGTCAAAACTTGCGTCGACGTAACCTTTTACGACGAGCTCTTTGTCACCTCGATAAAAGAGAAATATTTCCTTAGTCCTTTTCAGGTACTTCAGAATATTCTTGACCGCCATCCAGTGATCCACTCCTGGATTACTCTGAAACCTGCCTACCATACTTATGCCCAAGCTGACGTCTCGTCTAGTGCACAGCATTGCATACATGATAGAACCTACGGCTGAAGCGTAGGGGACGGAACTCATTGGTTCTCTTTCTTCCGTAGGTGCTGGGCACTGAGTCTTACTCAATTTTATACCTTGTAATACTGGCAAGAACCCTTTCTTGGACTGATCCATTTTGAACTTCTTCAAAACTTTATCAAGGTATGTGCTTTGTGAAAGTCCTATCAGGCGTTTCGATCTATCCCTATAGATCTTAATGCCTAGAATGTAAGCAGCTTCTCCTAGGTCCTTCATAGAGAAACTTTTATTCAAGTAATCCTTTATACTCTCCAAAAGCTCCACGTTGTTTCCAATCAGCAATATGTCATCCACATATAATATTAGAAATGCCACAGAGCTCCCACTCACTTTATTGTAAATACAAGATTCTCCAACCACTTGTATAAACCCAAATGGTTTGATCACCTCATCAAAGCGCTTATTCCAACTCTGAGATGCTTGCACTAGTCCAAAAATGGATCGCTGGAGCTTGCATACTTTGTTAGCATTCTTCGGATCGACAAAACCTTCGGGTTGCATCATATACAACTCTTCCTTAAGAAAACCGTTAAGGAACGCCGTTTTGACATCCATCTGCCAGATTTCATAATCTCAAAAGGGAGCTATTGCTAACATGATTCGGGCGGACTTAAGCATCGCTACCGGAGAGAAAGTCTCATCATATTCAACTCCTTGAACTTGTGAAAAACCCTTTGCCACAAGTCGAGCTTTATAAACGGTCACATTACCGTCTACGTCCGTCTTCTTCTTAAAGATCCATTTGTTCTGAATAGCCTTGCGGCCTTCAGGTAGTACTGCCAAAGTCCACATTTTGTTCTCGTACATGGATCCTATCTTGGACTTCATGGCCTCCAGCCATTTGTTGGAATCCGGGCCCACCATTGCTTCTTCATAATTCGCAGGTTCATTGTTGTCACACAACATAATTGATAAGACAGGATTACCGTACCACTCAGGAGTAGTACGTGATCTTGTCGACCTGCGAGGTCCGATAGGAACTTGATCCGAAGTTTTATGATCATCATCATCAACTTCGTCCTCAACCGGCGTCGCAGCAACACGGGTTTCCCGTTGCCCTGCGCCACCATCTAGAGGGATTAAAGGTTCGACAACCTCATCAAGTTCTATCTTCCTCCCACTCAGTTCTTTTGAGAGAAACTACTTCTCAAGAAAAGCTCCGTTTTAGAAACAAACACTTTGCCCTCGGATTTGAGATAGAAGGTATACCCAACTATCTCTTTTGGGTAACCTATGAAGACACACTTTTCCGCTTTGGGTTCCACCTTTTCAGGCTGAAGCTTTTTGACATAAGCATCACATCCACAAACTTTAAGAAACGACAATTTTGGTGTTTTGCCATACCACAGTTCGTATGGTGTCATCTCAACGAATTTTGATGGTGCCCTATTTAAAGTGAATGCAGTTGTCTCTAATGCATAACCCCGAAATGATAACGGCAAATCGGTAACAGACATCATAGATCGCACCATCTCTAATAAAGTACGATTACGACGTTCGGACACACCATTACGCTGTGGTGTTCCAGGCAGTGTCAATTGTGAAACAATTCCACATTGTCTCAAGTGAGCACCAAACTCAAAACTCAGATATTCACCCCCACGATCAGACCGTAGGACCTTGATCTTCTTGTTACGATGATTTTCAACTTCACTCTAAAATTGCTTGAACTTCTCAAACGTTTCAGACTTGTGCTTCATCAAGTAGACATAACCATATCTACTCAAATCGTCAGTGAAGGTGAGAAAATAATGATATCCGCTGCGCGCCTCCACACTCATCGGACCGCACACATCGGTATGTATGATTTCCAACAAGTCACTTGCACGCTCTATTGTTCCGGAGAACGGAGTTTTAGTCATCTTGGCCATGAGGCATGGTTCGCACGTGTCAAGTGAATAAAAGTCAAGTGACTCCAAAAGTCCATCAGAAGGAGTTTCTTCATGCGTTCTACACCAATATGACCTAAGCGGCAGTGCCATACAAACATGGCGCTATCATTGTTAACTCTAACTCTTTTGGTCTCAATGTTATGTATATGTGTATCATCGCTATCAAGATTCAATATGAACAATCGTCTCACATTGGGTGCATGACCATAAAAGATATTACTCATAGAAATAGAACAACCATTATTCTCTGACTAAAACGAGTAACCGTCTTGCAATAAACAAGATTCAGATATAATGTTCATGCTTAATGCAGGCAGTAAATAACAATTATTTAAGTTCATAACTAATCCTGGTGATATGTCAAGTGAAAATGTGCCGACGGCGATTGCATCAACCTTGGAACCATTTCCCACGCGCATCGTCACTTCATCCTTCGCCAGCCTTCGCTTATTCTGCAGTTCCAGTTTCGAGTTGCAAATATGAGCAATAGAACCGGTATGGAATACCTAGGCACTACTACGAGAGCTAGTTAAGTACACATCAATAACATGTATATCGAATATACCTGATTTTTCCTTCGCCGCCTTCTTATCAGCCAAATACTTGGGGCAGTTGCTCTTCCACTGACCCATACCCTTGCAATAATAACACTCCGTTTCATGCTTAGGTCCAGCTTTGGGTTTCTTCGTCGGATTGGCAATAGGCTTGCCGCTCTTCTTGGAATTACCCTTCTGTCCTTTGCCGTTTCTCTTGAAACTAGTGGTCTTATTCACCATCAACACTTGATGCTCTTTACGGAGTTCTGACTCTGCGACTTTCAGCATCGCGAATAACTCGTCGGGTGACTTGTTCATCCCTTGCATGTTGTAGTTCAACACAAAGCTCTTATAGCTTGGTGGCAGTGATTGAAGAATTCTGTCAGTGATAGCCTCTTGCGGTAGTTCAATCCCCAGCTCAGCTAGACGGTTTGAGTACCCAGACATTTTGAGCACATGTTCATTAACACACAAATTCTCCTCCATCTTGTAAGCATAGAATTTATCGGAGGTTTCATACCTCTCGATCCGAGCATTCTTTTGAAAGATAAACTTCAACTCCTGGAACATCTTAAATTCTCCATGACGTTCATAGCAACGTTGAAGTCCCGGCTCTAAGCCATACAAGACTGCACATTGAACTACTTAGTAGTCCTCCTTACGTGTTAACCAAGCGTTCTTAACATCTTGGCCAGCCATAGCGGATGGTTCATCTCCTAGCGCATCATTAAGGACATAATCCTTCTTCCAAGCTTGCAGGAGCAACTTAAGATTACGAGCCCAGTCTACAAAGTTGCTTCCATCATCTTTCAACTTAGCTTTCTCTAGGAACGTATTAAAATTCAGGGTTACTGCCGCGTGAGCCATTTATCTACAACACAAATATTTCAAAGTGGACTTAGACTATGTTCAAGATAATTAGAGTTTAACTAATCAAATTACTTGCTAAACTCCCACTCAAAAAGTACATCTCTCTAGTCATTTGAGTGGTACATGATCCAAATTCACTAACTCAAGTCCGATCATCACGTGAGTTGAGAATAGTTTCAGTGGTAAGCATCTCTATGCTAATCATATCAACTATACGATTCATGCTCGACCTTTCGGTCTCATGTGTTCCGAGGCCATGTCTGCACATGCTAGGCTCGTCAAGCTTAACCTGAGTGTTCCGCGTGTGCAACTGTTTTGCACCCGTTGTATGTGAACGTCGAGTCTATCACAGCCGATCATCACGTGGTGTCTCGAAACAACGAACTGTAGCAACGGTGCATAGTCTCTTGAAATTTTAGTGAGAGATCACCTCATAATTCTACCGTCGTTCTAAGCAAAATAAGGTGCATAAAAGGATTAACATCACATGCAATTCATAACTGACATGATATAGCCATCATCATGTGCTTCTTGATCTCCATCACCAAAGCACCGACACGATCTTCTTGTCATCGGCGCCACACCATGATCTCCATCAACGTGTCGCCGTCGAGGTTGTCGTGCTACTTATGCTATTACTACTAAAGCTACATCCTAGCAATATAGTAAACACATCTACAAACACAAACGTTAATTTAAAGACAACCCTATGGCTCCCGCCGGTTGCCGTACCATCGACGTGCAAGTCGATATTAACTATTACAACATGATCATCTCATACATCCAATATATCACATCACGTCATTGGCCATATAATATCACAAGCATACCGTGCAAAAACAAGTTAGACGTCCTCTAATTTGTTGTTGCATGTTTTACGTGGCTGCTATGGGTATCTAGTATGATCGCATCTTACTTACGCAAAAACCACAACGGAGATGTGCAAATTGCTATTTAACATCTCCAAGGACCACCTCGGTCAAAACCAATTCTACTAAAGTTGAAGAAATCGACACCCGCCAGTCATCTTTATGCAATGACGTTGCATGTCAATCGATGAAACCAATCTTTCGTAAGCGTACAAATAATGTCGGTTCGGGCCGTTTCAATGCAACAATACCGCCGAATCAAGAAAAGACTAAGGAGGGCAGCAAATCGAACATCACCGTCCACAAAACCCTTTTTGTTCTACTCGAGATAACATCTACGCATGAACCTAGCTCATGATGCCACTGTTGGGGAATGTTGCATGGGAAACAAAAAATTTCCTACGCACACGAAGACCTATCATAGATCGCACCCTTGTAGATCGCACAGCAGGAAGCGTTAAGAAACGCGGTTGATGTAGTGGAATGTCCTCACGTCCCTCGATCCGCCCCACGAACCGTCCCACAAACCATCCCGCGATCGGTCTCACGATCCGTTCCGATCTAGTGTCGAACGGACGGCACCTCCGCGTTCAGCACACGTACAGCTCGACGATGATCTCGGCCTTCTTGATCCAGCAAGCAAGACGGAGAAGTAGATGAGTTCTTCGATAGCGTGACGGCGCTCCGGTGGTGGTGATGATCTACTCCTGCAGGGCTCCGCCCGAGCTCCGTAGAAATCCGATCTAGAGGTGGAACTATGTGGTTTAGGGTTGAGTTGCACGTGGCAAAAATTGTCTGAAATCAGCCCTAAAAGACCACTATATATAGGAGGGAGGGGGGAGGAGGCTTGCCTTGAGGGCCAAGCCCTCAAGGGGTGCATCGGCCAAGGGGGAGGTGAACTCCCACCCCAATTCAGTTTGGGGGAAGGAGTCCACTCCTTCCTTCCCACCTCTCCTTTTTTCTTTTTCTTTTTTTTCTTTTTTGGTATTTCTATAAGTGACGCCATGGCCCCCTTGGGCTGACTCCACCAGCCCACAAGGGACTTGTGGCAACACCCTATGCCCTTGGGCTCACTCCCGGGTGGGTGGGCCCCTCCCAGTGAAGTCCCGGAACCTATTCGTCACTCCCAGTACACTCCCGGAATTGCCCGAAACTTTCTGGTAACCAAATGAAACCATCCTATATATCAATCTTCATTTCCGGACCATTCCGGAAACCCTCGTGACGTCCGTGATCTCATAAGGGACTCTGAACAACATTCGGTAACCACACATATAACTCAACTATACTAAAACATCGCCGAACCATAAATGTGCAGACCCTGCGGGTTCGAGAACTATGTAGACATGCCCCGAGGCACTCCTCGGTCAATATCCAATAGTGGGACCTGGATGCCCATATTGGATCCTACATATTCTCCGATGATCTTATCGGTTGAACCTCAGTGTCAAGGATTCATATAATCCTGTATGGCATTCCCTTTGTCCTTCGGTATGTTACTTGCCCGAGATTCGATCGTCGGTATCCGCATACCAATTTCAATCTTGTTACCGGCAAGTCTCTTTACTCGTTCCGTAATACAAAATCCCGTGACTTGCACTTTGTCACATTGCTTGCAAGGCTTGTGTGTGATGTTGTATTACCGACTTGGCCCCGAGATACCGCTCCGTCACACGAAGTGACAAATTCCAGTCTTGATCCATACTAACTCAACGGACACCTTCGGAGATACCTGTAGAACACCTTTATAGTCAGCCAGTTACGTTGTGACGTTTGATGCACACAAGGTAGTCCTCCGGTGCGAGTGAGTTATATGACCTCATGGTCATTGAGATAAATACTTGACATGCAGAAAACAATAGCAATAAAACGACATGATCAATATGCTACGTTCATAGTTTGGGTCGAGTCCAGCACATTATTTTCCTAATGATGTGATCCAGTTATCAACTGACAACACTTGCACATAGTCAGAAAACCTTGACTATCATTGATCAACTGGCTAGCCAACTAGAGGCTTGCTAGGGACATTTTTTGTCTATGTATCCACACATGTATCTATGTTTTCATTCAATACAATTATAGCATGGATAATAAATGATTATCTTTAAATAGGAAATATAATAATAACTGTTTATCATTGCCTCTAGGGCATATTTCCAACAATAAGGGCTCTTGATCCTGACCACCTCAAACAAGAGGGACTCGCTCCTGTAATTTGACTCCGTGCCAAAAGCTACGTTAAGTTTGATTCGCCCAACAGGGTATGTCGACTTACCCGGAACAATACCGTGGAAGACCGTGGAAGATGGCAATAAGTCTTTTTCCGAGAAATTCATCCGTCGGAAAGTATCAAAGTATAAGATGTTAATGTTGTTGCCACCATCCATAAGGACCTTGGAAAGGGTGTAACCCCCAACCTGGGGAGCCACGACCAAAGCCATGTCACCGGGATTATCAACCCGGGGCGGGTGGTTTTCCCTACTCCAGATAATGGGATGTTCAGACCAATTGAGGTATCTAGGGAGCGCCGGCTCTACCACGCTGAAAGTTTTGTGCTTCACCTTTTGGTCCCGTTTGCAAATGCTAGTGGTGAACACGTGATATTGCCCGATGTTCAACTGCTTAGGATTATTCTGAAAGCCGCCATTGTCATCCTGTCGCTGGGGATCACCTTGCGGGGGCGGTTGGTGAAACACGCCCTGCATGTTGTACTGCTAATGATCGTGAACGTGATACTGCCCGGCATTAGACTGTGACCCGCCCTGTGGGCCCGGGTTGGGGAACCCACCGAACGGGCTTCGTGTGACTCGGGTGTGCCGAACGGTTCCTGACGTCCTCCTTGGTCACCTCCTTGACCTTTCTTGAGTGCCTCAGCTCGGAATTCCTGCATCACATAGCAATCCTCCCAGGAATGAGTAGACGGCCCTTCAGCGGTGGCGTGCTGTGGACAAGGGCCTTTGAGCATCTGGTAATAGTTGCGTGGTTTCTTCCCGCTGAAGCCCCGTTTCTTCTGGCGCTGGTTCCCGTTGTCGGCGTTGGTGTTAGCGACGAAGTCTGTGGCGCCTTCCTGCTGTCTCCTTTTACTTTGTCCCGCGTGGTTTTGGTTGTTCCGCCCTTGGAATTGGGAGTGGCCTTTTTGACGACTCGCCTCTCCTGGCGGTGCTAACCTTGTCGTCGTTTTCCCCGGGGTCTTTAGTGTCGTCTGACTCGGCGTACCTGGTCAGGGTGTCCATCAACTCACCCATGTCCTACACCTTACGCTTGAGACGCCCGAGCTTCAGCACCAAAGGCTCGTAATGACAATTCTTCTCTAGGATTAGCACTGCCTGAGCCGCCGAGATGTCATCCGATGAATGGATGTCCTCTGCAACCCGCCGCATCCATTGATGGGCCGACTCATCCGGGTGTTAGACACAGTGTTGCAGGTCAACGATGGTCATTGGGCGTTTATAGGTTCCTCAGAAATGTTTTATGAAATGTTCCTTCAACTCAGCCCAGGTGTTGATGGAATTGGGCGGCAGGTTTTTCAACCATGTGCGTGTCGTTCCTTCGAGCATCATGGTGAAATACTTGGCGCACACCGCCTCATTCACATCGAGCATATCCATTGGAAGCTCGTAACTCTCGATCCACGACCTTGGCTCGAGATCTGGTGTGTAATTGGGTACCTTTATCGATCCTTTGAAATCCTTTGGCATACGCTTGTTGCGGAGGGCGGGCGTTAGACAGGGCACCCCAACATGCCTGTCGCCTGTATCGGTCGATGCGGGAGGAGGCTGGGTGTAAGCCGGATAGCCTTGACCTGCCGCAGCTGTCGTCTCCATCAAGCGGGTGGCTCGCGCCGCATCCACAAGATCTTGAGCTCGTGTATCGGGCATCCTGGGCGGGTTGGTCTGTGGCAGACGCCGTTCCTCGCTGGTCACCGCAGGCGGGTCATCATGGCGACTCCTGGTGTGACTTGCCTGGGGCGTGGAGTGTAACCAGTCACGGCTATGCGAATATTGTGCATGTTGGACCACCGCCGTTTTAGCATTTCGATGGCGTTTCTCGCCTCCACTTTAGCCGGGGAGTTTCTATAAATTGGGAAAGACTCCAGGTGGCGGGTTGCCGCGAGCACGTTATCCACGTGATTCGATAAGTGATCCCGTGGTGTCTGGAAACGGGTCGCACGGGCCTCCGTTGGCTGAGGTGGCTGCGGGCAAGCCGGATCATCCCCTGGAGTGGCCTGCCAAGGTCGATCCGGTCCCATCCCGAGGGTATGCGCGCTGTCGAAGAGGCGAGTCGGGTTTAGATCAGCCGGGAGGCGGCGATGGTTTCTCCTCTGGTGGATCGCATCGGAGGCCCGCTATTGTCGTTCCTCTGGTGAAGAATGCAGCAAGATCCATACTTAATTAACTCCAAAAAATCTGAAAACATTCCATGCTGTATAGAATTTATAAGAGCATATTGTGTCCAAATTTCAAGTAATTCTGACATACAGAACATTCTATGGAATGTTTGCACTACAAGCAAACTTTCTGTTTTGGAACAGCAACTACTAAACTTGCAAATTAAGCATGGTAAAGCCTATGCTTGACATTTTTATTGAACTACATGATGAAAAACATTAATCTAAATAACAGCAAGAAAGTACTAATAAAATAAAATGATGCTCCAAGCAAAACACATATCATGTGGTGAATAAAAATATAGCCCCAAGTAAAGTTACCGATGGGTTGAAGACGAAAGAGGGGATGCCTTCCCGGGGCATCCCCAAGCTTAGGCTCTTTGGTGTCCTTGAATATGTCTTTGGGGTGCCTTGGTTATCCCCAAGCTTAGGCTCTTGCCACTCCTTGTTCCATAGTCCATCGAAACTCTACCCAAAACTTGAAAACTTCACAACACAAAACTTAACGGAACTTCGTGATATGGGTTAGTATGATAACGAGAAAATCAATCACTTGGGTACTGTCAAAACAATACTAATAATTATTTTCACACAATGCCTACTGTATCTTACTATTTCCACAATTTATATTACTCAATATAATCTATGGAAACACCAAGACAAGCAAACTATGCATTGAAAACAGAATCTGTCAAAAACAGTTCAGTCTATAATGATATGAATGATAACCATACTACTGCACTTCCAAAAATTCTGAAAAATAATGAAAATTAAGGCAATTTGTATATCAATCTGACGCAAAAAGAATCAACCTAAAAGCACTCTCTGGATAGAAATTACAAATTATTTCGCGAGCGCAAAGTTTTTTTCTTTTTCAGCATGATCAAACAACTATCACCCAAACTAATCATAAAGGCTTTACTTGGCACTTTGTTGAAACTAAGGCAATTAAACATGATTAATACAGTATCTTAATCATGTGAACACACACACAAAAATTAAGGATACAGATTGGGTTGTCTCCCAACAAGCACTTTTCTTTAATGCCTTTCAAGCTAGGCATGATGATTTCAATTATGCTCACATAACGATAAGGATTGAAACATAATGGAAGCATCATGGAGCATATGACTAGCACATTTAAGTCTAAACCTCTTCCTATGCATAGGGATTTTGTGATCAAACAATTTATTGGAGCAAAAATCAACTAGCATAGGAAGCTAAAACAAGCATGGCTTCAAAAGTTTCAACACATGGAGAGGAAGCTTGATATTATTGCAATATGTAGAAGCATATGATCCTCTCTCATAATAATTTTCAGTATCATCATGAATGAATTCAACAATATCACCAGCACCTAAAGCATTCTTTTCATGATCTACAAGCATAGAAATTTTACTACTCTCGACATAAGGAAATTTATTCTCATCAATAGTAGTGGGAGTATCGTAAAAGACTTGAACACTACGAATTGTTTCCACATTAAAAGAGTAATGTTCAGTAAAAGGGTACTCATAATTTTGATAAGTTTTATCATATTTCTTCTTTATAGCATAAGTATCATCACAATAATCATCATAAATAGGGGGCATGCTTTCATCATAATAAATTTGATCATTCAAAGTGGGGGAACTAAAAAGATCATCTTCATCAAACATAGCATCCCCAATCTTGTGGCTTTGCATATCATTAGCATCATGGGTATTTAAAGAATTCATACTAACAACATTGCAATCATGCTCATCATTCACATATTTTATGCCAAGCATTCTATGTAATTCTTCTTCTAGCACATGAGCACAATTTTCCTTCCCATCATTTTCACGAAAGACATTAAAAAGATGAAGCATATGAGGCAACCTTAATTCCATTTTTTGTAGTTTTCTATTAATAAACTAAACTAGTGATAAAACAAGAAACTAAAAGATTCAATTGCAAGATCTAAAGATATACCTTCAAGCGCTAACCTCCCCGGCAATGGCGCCAGAAAAGAGCTTGATGTCTACTACGCAACCTTCTCCTTGTAATCGTTGTTGGGCCTCCAAGTGCACGGGTTTGTAGGACAGTAGCAATTTTCCCTCAAGTGGGTGACCTAAGGTTTATCAATCCGCGGGAGGCGTAGGATGAAGATGGTCTCTCACAAGCAACCCTACAACCAAATAACAAAGAGTCTGTTGTGTCCCCAATACAATGGTAAGTTGTATAGGTGCACTAGTTCGACGAAGAGATGCTGATACAAGTGCAATATGGATAGTAGATATAGGTTTTTGTAATCTGAAATTATAAAAACAGCAAGGTAATGAATAATAAAAGTGAGCACGAACGGTATTGAAATGCGTGGAAACAAGGCCTAGGGTTCATACTTTCACTAGTGAAGTTCTCTCAACAATGATAACATAATTGGATCATATAACTAGCCCTCAACATGCAACGAAGACTCACTCCAAAGTCACTAATAGTGGAGAACAAACGAAGAGATTATTGTCAGGTACGAAACCACCACAAAGTTATTCTTTCTGATCGATCTATTCAAGAGTCCGTAGTAAAATAACACGAAGCTATTATTTCCGTTCAATCTATCCTAGAGTTCGTACTAGAATAACACCTTAAGACACACATCAACCAAGACCCTAACGTCACCTAGATACTCCATTGTCACCTCAAGTATCCGTGGGCATGATTATATGATATGCATCACACAATCTCAGAATCATCTATTCAACCAACACATAGAACTTCAAAGAGTGCCCCAAATTTTCTATCGGAGAGTCAAAACGTGTGCCAACCCATATGCATAGGTTCCTGATGTCACGAAACCCGCAAGTTGATCACCAAAACATACATCAAGTACTCACATGAATATCCCATTGTCACCACAGATACACACGTGCAAGACATACATCAAGTGTTCTTAAAGACTCAATCCGATAAGATAACTTCAAAGGGGAAACTCAATTCATTACAAAAAGGGAGAGGGGGAACAACATCATAGGATGCAACTATAGTAGCAAAGCCCACGGTACATCGAGATCATGACATCTCAAGAACACGAGAGAGAGAGAGAGAGAGATCAAACACATAGCTACTGGTACATACCCTCAGCACCGAGGGAGAACTACTCCCTCCTCATCATGGAGATCTCCGGGATGATGAAGATGGCCACCGGAGATGGATTCCCCCTCTGGCAGGGTGCTGGAACGGGCTCCCAATTGGTTTTTGGTGGCTACACAGGCTTGCGGCGGCGGAACTCCTGATCTAGGTTTATTTCTGGAGGTTTCTGTATTTATAAGACCAGAAGGCATCGAGAACAAGTCAGGAGGGGCCATGAGGGAGTCACGAGCCCCCCAAGCGCGCCTAGGGGGGTGGGCACGCCTCCCTGGCTCGTGGCTTCCTCGGGACTCCCCTGTGGTATCTTTTTCTTCTGGTATTTTTGATATTTTCCATAAAAAATCACGGCGAAAGTTTTATTCTGTTTGGACTCCGTTTGATATTCCTATCTGAAAAAGGTCAAAAACAAGGGAAAAAACAGGAACTGGCACTGGCTCTAGGTCAATAGGTTACTCCCAAAAATAATATAAAATAGCATATTCATACATGTAAAACATCCAAAGTTGATAATATAATAGCATGGAACGATCAAAAATTATAGATACGTTGGAGACGTATCACTCACTAGTCTCCAGCGCAACCCTCGTCTTCGCCGCCTCACCAGTCTCCAGTGCAACCGTCTCCACCACCGCATCAGCCGTCTCCGTCCACTGAGGATCAGAGCAAAAAGTGGAAACGTATCACCACTAATAGTGGCGGCAGAAAGGGGTTCCGATCACCGAAACGTAAGTTGTCGCCCCTCCCAAAAGTACCTCATAAGGATATGGAGAAGATACCTTGGGACTATACTGGAGAGGACAATATTAAGAGGGCCGACGCCCAGCATAAAAAATGGATGGCTAACAAGAAGAAGCCAAAAGAGCCAGAGTTCCTGGTCACCCTAGAAGATCACGCCGCGTGTGTGAAAATGTTGAAAACCCTTGCAGATCCCCTGCCACCATTGTCAGCAGACTATAAACGCTCTATTCTCAAGTCGGCTCACGCAAAAAAGCAGCAGTTGAAGAGTGGTACATCCAGCGGTTAATCAGTTGCCCAGCTCGGATAACAGAAAAACCAATCATGTCCCCCGCTCAAAGTGTATTCCGATACAAAGGTGTGCTCGAGCGGAGCTGCGGTCGAGCAGAGGAATAATGAAACAGCTGGTATCGATCCGGAGTTTGTTGCACAATATGGAGAAGCGGCCAAGGCTGATGGCATGTCTATTGATGAGTACTTAAACCATATGCAGGAATTCACTACCGTAACATACGTGTACCGGTATGGGGCTCCTCTCGTCAAACCTTTGTTAGTCAACGAGCTACCAACAAAAATGCGAAAATTGCATGGCTGGTACATGCGAGCATGTGCTGAACAGCTAAACTGGATATATTGTGCATACAAAGACGAGCATTGCGGGCATGGAGAATGCGTGATAATGATTGAATTCGACGAATTATTTCAATTATACAAACAAGACACCCTCGACAAATCTATCATCACTGCCTATTGTTTGTAAGTATTATTAATTTATGTCATGAAGTCTTACTCAGCTCGTTCTTGCATGTATAATCTTACTCATCACTATATTAATTTTGCAGAATGAAGATTCTCGAATGCAAAAGAGGACAAATCTATGACATTGGGTTCATTGACCCATATTTCATTCATCACCAAAGTCTCGCAGCGAATCCCCGCGAGACAGAGAATAACTTGGTACAAGGGTTAAGGTTTTCCGGTACCAAAAGGGAAATACTATTTCCTTACAACTTCAAGCGGGTGTTACTACACACATTCCATTTTAGCTTACTCGATGTTATTATAAGTGTATAATTGACTCGTTATGCGTGCGCAGGTTCCACTATATTCTGTTAATCATTGGACCTGACGAGGGACAAGTAAAAGTCATGGACCCGAAATGCACACCCCTCGCTGAATGGGCGAACATGTAGGAATGCCTCCAGAGGTAATTTCAATCATTATGGCACTATATCGGCAACTTTTCGTTTATTTCCTGATAGCAAGGAATTAATATAGAACTCCTTTATTCATTCCTTTTCTTGGCATGGCTTGGAAACGGTTCACCGCCAAGGCTCGGGGTGTTTGGAAGTAACTACTAGCTAGATCCGCGCATCTCTTTATTCTGGTTTCAATACCATTATCATTCTTGATTATGTTTTTGATTGAACTCTGTTCTCGTAAAGTGCTTGAGGCAGGAACATGGAAAAAATTTATGTGGATACTATGTTTGCGAGTTCATTCGCTAGACGACCCATGAGACAGGCAAAAACCGGGACATAAAAAAATTGAAGTACGATAAACAATACTCACAACTTTATTATATTACAGTCAATTGTGTTCGGTTTCATTGATATATATTGACACCGCATGAACATCATACTGTATATCTAGCCGCGTCAGTGTGAGGTACTGAAGAGCACCGACGATGGAGCGATAGAAGGAGGCGTCGGACGCCGGAGATCCCTCGACGGTGGACACCTTCGCCTTCGTGTCAACAGGCATAGCGGGCTTGTAGTTAAGCATGCCTTCTTGCTCCAGCAGCACGTGGACATACTTTTGTTGATGCAGAAAGAAACCAAAGGTAGTATGAACAACCTTGATGTCGAGGAGGTAGTGGAGAGCCCCCAAGTCCTTGAGGGCGAACTCAGTGCCAAGACGAGCGGTAATCTGCTGCAGGAGTGTTGGCGATGATGCAGTCAAGATGATGTCGTCGACGTACAGGAGGAGGTACGTAGTGGCGGCTCCCTAGCGATAAACAAACAGGGAGGCATCAGACCGTGTGGACCGGAAGCCCTGGTGTTGAAGGAAGGCCGCAATCCGCTGGTACCAAGCCCGAGGAGCCTGCTTCAACCCATAAAGGGAACGGGAGAGCAGGCATACGTGGTCCGGAGAAGTGGCGTCGACGAAACTAGTAGGCTGCTGACGGAACACCTGCTCGTCGAGACGTCCATGCAAGAAAGCATTGGACACGTCAAGCTGGTGAACTGGCCAAGCACGAGAAGCAGCAAGCTGGAGCACTGCGCGAATCTTGCCCGGTTTGACAACCGGGGCGAAGGTGTCAGTGAAGTCCAGACCGGCGCACTGTCGGAAGCCACAAACCACCAACGCGCCTTATAGCACTCGAGAAACCGTCAGGACGAGTCTTGTGGCGAAACACCCACTTGCCAGTAATGACATTGGCATAGGGGGGCCGTGGGACAAGCTGCCACGTACGATTGCGTTGTAGGGCGTCGAATTCCTCATGCATCGCAGCTAGCCAGTTCGGATCCCGAAGGGCTGCACGAACAGAGGTGGGCAGTGGCGACAGAGTCGAGGTAGACGCCGAGGTAGTCGCGGTACAGGCATACTTGGCATTGAAGTAGCACGTGCTAGGACAAAAAGTCCCAGTCTGAGCCCGAGTTACTGCACCGGTGAGAGGTGCATGCGCGACAGTCAGAGCCGAAAGGGAGACCGACGAGGTAGATGTCGAGCCGGGCTCCGAGGGCGCGGACGAAGCGCCTGTGGCATCAGAGGCACCCGAGGGGGCGACAACGGGGGGCGTCCAGGGGGACAGCCTTGCCAGCGGTGCCGCGGGAGGGAACAGCCGGTCCCGGGGCAGTCGGACCCCCAGAGGAGGCAGGCGTAGCCGGGGCCGTGATGGTATGTGGCGGCGAGGCGGGTGGCTCGCCAGAGGTGGTGGCAGGGGCGAGCCAAGCCACAGAAGATGCCACGGGGAGCGCGGGCGGTGACGGTACCTGCTGAAATGGGAACACGAACTCATCAAAGTAAACGTGCCACGAGGTATAGACACGATGGGACACTGGATCATAGCATCGGTAACCTTTGGTGTTTGGAGGGTAACCAAGAAAGATTCAAGGAACAGATCGGGGAGCGAGTTTATGCGGGGTGGTGGACGCGGTCCTAGGATAACAGAGACACCCAAAGATGCGAAGACCATCATAGGATGGAGCCGCACCAAAGAGGAGTTGGTGGGGAGCATAGTTCCAGCGAGGGCGACACGGGCGGATGTTAATGAGGAGGCTAGCGGTGGCAAGAGCATCCGGCCAGAACCGAGGTGGCACGTTGGAGTGGAAGATCAACGTGCGGACATAGTCGTTGAGAGTGCGAATGACGCGCTCATCACGACCGTTTTGCTGAGAGGTGTAGGGACAAGTAAGACGGAAGACAGTGCCGTGAGACGCAAGGAGGTTTCGAACGAGGGTGTTGTCAAACTCTTTTCCGTTATCAGTTTGCAAAGCGAGAATAGGACGACCGAACTGTGTGGTGACATAGGAATAAAAGGCGGTGAGTGTGGCGAGGGCGTCGGATTTACGACGAAGAGGAAATGTCCACACGTAATGAGAGAAATCATCCAATATTACCAAATAATATAGATAGCCCGTGTTGCTAGCAACAGGGGACGATGCAATAACTGAAACAGAAAAGGTGGAAATAGTTGTAGACTCGCTAAAGGGATGACGAACATGCTTGCCGAGACGGCATGCCTCACAAGAATGATCGTCGACCTTATTACAAGAGAAAGAAAAACTCTGAAGAATCTGAAGTAAAACTGTGGAGTTGGGATGACCAAGGCGTGCGTGCCAGAGGTCAACACTGGCGACGAGGACGGCTGGACGGGTGGCGGTGGTGGAGGTGGAGGGATGCACCGGGTAGAGATCCTCGGGGCTATCACATTGGTGAAGAACCATCCGTGTACGGGCCTCCTTCACAGAAAAACAAACAACGTCAACTTCTACAGTAAGTGGATTCTCACGAGCAAGACAACGAACTGAACAAAGGTTTGAGACTAAGTCAGGAGAAACAAGGACATTACACATGCTAATGGGAGTGGAAGTAGACGGAAAAGACGTATGACCGACGTCTGTGATGTGTAAGGAAGCACCGTTGCCGACGGTGATGCATGTGGGTGTAGAGACGGGAGTAGCAGATATGAGGTTACCAGGATGAGAGGTCATATGAGCAGTGACCCCCGAGTCCATGTACCAGTCACCGCCACCATCGTAGTTCCCAGGTGTCGGTGAAGAGTGTAGGGCGGCGAGGAGGGAGGGGTCCCACGGAGGCGGCACCTGGGATGGGTAGAATCCGCCGTAAGGTGGCGCGTGGGCGTCGTAGCCACCGGGAGCCGGCGATGCAGGGAGGGCCGGGTAGGGCGCGACATGAGGTGCGGTGCCAGGCCCATGGATTGGTGCCATAGTTCGAGGGCGGGGAGGGCTGGTGATGACGAGGTGCCCCCTCGGGCGCTGAACCGCCCCCTGGTTGCTGCTGCTGCTTGCGGCCACCCCCACGGCGATTGTCGTGCCGCCCATCGCCTGTTGTTGTTGTTGAGGTGCAGCTGGAGGAGCGGGAGCCATGGGCGGGAGGGGGTAGAACCCCGGAGCCGGGTGGGGCGGCTGCTATTGTCGTGGCAGTGGCGGGGCTGGGTGTGACGATGTGCCATGGGAGTTGACGGCGGCGAGAGCCTGGTGCTGCACGCGCTTCTTCACGCCTTTTATCCGGCGTTCCTCCAACTTCAACTATGCCACAAACTTGGGGAAGGAGGGGTTCGATATCAAGGTGAGGTTGCCGACAGCGTTGCTGAAGTCCTTGCTGAGGCCGACGGTGAGCATGCTGAGAAGAAGGTCGTCATCAACCTTGGCGCCGATGTCGCGGAGCTCATCCGACAGTTGCTTGCGGCGGCGGCAGTAATCCTCGATGGACTGATCATCCTGATGACAGGAAAAAAATTCCTGCTGCAGAATAACACCACGTTCAAGCTTGTTGTTAGTGAAGAGTCTGTTGAGCTTGTCCCACACGGTGCGAGCGTCATCACCATCGCTTACGACCGTGTAGAACAGGTCCTTGGAGATGGTGGTGAAGAACCACCAGATGAGTGTGGCTTTGATCGTGATCCACTCAGGATCATCTCCCATAGCGCGAGTCGACGGTGCCATCGATGTGATCCACAAGATTCTCCTCGCGGAAGAGAAGCGAGAAGTAGGTTTTCCACATGTAGTACATGGAGTTGGTGGCGTCGAGAATCATGGGGACGCTCTCCTTGATGTTGATGTCGCGGATGGCGGCAGGATCGGGACCGGCAAAGGGGTTGGTGTGGGATGAGGCGATTGGCATGGTGGCAGCGCGAGGGAAGAGGAGGGTAGCGGCGGCGCGGCTTAGGGAAGCGGCACGGCGGCTGAGGGCGGAAGCGCGGCAGGAGAGACAACGCGGCGGCTGGGAGGGGTGGCGCGAGGCGGGAGAGATGGCGCGGCGGTGGATGGCGGCGGCATGACGCGGGGTGTCATGCGGCGCCGGGAGCGGCGGCACGGCAGAGGCAATGCGGCACTGGGAGCGGCGGCACGGCAGAGGCAATGCAGCGGCAGGGAGATGGCGCGACTGCAAGGGAGAGGGCAGGCATCGGCGGGGGAGGTGATGGCGGTGGCGTGGGGCGGCGGCGGCCCGAGGCGGCGGCTAGGGTTGCGGAAGCTAGGGTAGGATCGATACGGTATCTGATACCATGTTAGTTTTGGAGAGAGGGATTTGTGCATCGATAATTCTCATTGATCGTGCAACATGCACATATATAGGTACAAGGGGTGCGAGCAGTGTCTTGTGTCCCAAGAAAGAGGTAAATACAGAAGGGAATAGACACTATAGGTACGACGTACAAACCCGGACCTACATATGTACAAACATGCTTAACACCATCGACCCCCTTCACCACATCCTGGACCCGACAACACGGAAAGGAGTCCTGCACAAGATACGTGAGCTGGGCGCCATGATGAGAACATCCTTATATGCGGACGATGCTGCAGTTTTCATGACGCCGATCAAACGAGATATTGATAACGTTTCCGAAATCCTCAGAGGCTTCAGCGACGTCACGGGTCTTTGCACCAACTTCCACAAGATCTCTGTCGTTCCTATTCGCTGCTCAAACATCAACTTGGAGCATATTCTAGGCGGAGTGTCGGTGGGCAGAACTTCGTTTCCACTGAAATATTTGGGTCTCCCACTTTCCGTCTGGCAGCTCAAAAGGGTTGATTTCCAATACCTCATGGACAAGGCGGCGAACAAGTTGACCACCTGGGACGGACAAAACATCACCAACACCAGTCGCAGACCCTTGTCGGATCCGTCATCACCTTTCAAGCGGTGTGTGCCATCACACCACTCATCGTCCCTGCATCTTCCTTGGAAAACCTCAACAAGCTTGAGAGAGCTTTCCTCGGGTCAGGTTCAAACAAGACTATTGGGGCCAGGTGCAAGGTAAACTGGGATCTTCTGTGCCGCCCCAAGGATTATGGCGGCCTTGATGTCCTCAACACTGACAAGTTCGCCCGTGCTCTTCGCCTTCGTTGGCCTTGGTATGGGTGGAAGGAGCCGCATAAGCTTTGGGTGGGCCTTGGTAACCCTTGTACCGTGGAAGACCTCGATTTCTTCTATGTCTCGACGACCATCTTGATGGCCAATGATGCCAAAACACCTTTTTGGGACTCCGTGTGGCTTCTAGGGAGGAAACCAAAGGGCATCGCCCCTCTAATCTTCGAAGCCTCTAAGAGGAAGAACTGGAAGGTTCGAAGGCTCTTACTAGAAATGCCTGGATCTCTAAGATTGGCAACGACTTCACTGTCTCCGCTGCACACATATGCCAATTCTTCATCCTCTGGATGCTTGTGAGCGAGGTCACTCTGGACAATCACATGGAAGATGACATTGTTTGGAAGCAAGCTAATGACGGGGTTTACTCTGCAAGCACCGCCTATAAGGCCCAATTCCTCGGTCTGACTTTGTCGCCCATGGACCTTATGGTTTGGAAGGCTTGGGTACCACCTAAAGTCAAATTCTTCGCATGGCTTGCTTTGCAGAACCATATCTGGACGACCGATCGCCTCAAGAAACGAGGATGGGCGAACTGTGGGTTATGCCCTCTTTGCAAAAGGGAAATGGAAACGGGCGCAACCTTTTCTACAAGTGCCGCTTTCACCACCCGGCTCTGGAACCTCGTCATCCAAAAGTACGGTCTAGACCATATGAACACTGAGTTCTGGCATCAGGAGAGGTCCGTCATAAAATGGTGGGACAGGTGTACTGGCATGCATAACCCCAACAGAAAAGCCTTGGCCTTCCTCACGATGCTCGTCTCTTGAACGATTTGTAACGAAAGAAATGCTGGTGTTTTCCCTAATAAGAGTGCACCGTCCCCAATTCTCCCAAGAGCTATCGTCGACGAGGCTAAACTTTGGGTCACCGCAGCCGCAAAAAAATCAGGGTCTATTGTAATCCACGAGTAATTAACATGCCGTTTTTGGAAGGCTTTGTAACATTATGTAACTCTTCTCTCTTATTTAATGAATGAGGCAAATCTTATGTCTCCATTAGAAAAAAAAGCGCCTGCGATGTATACACCCGCCCACACACCACGCACGCCTCCTATATATCCAGGCCTCAGCCACACCAATGCACAACGACGACAAGGCTGTGCCAACACACACAAACGCTCTCACTCACATGTCAGATTACCAGGCACACAGACATGAGCTTCGATCCTCTGAGAGCCAAGGGGCAGTTTATAAGTTTGATTGACATATCTGTCTGCACTGACGTCTACATGTAGAGAAATTGGATTGACAAAATCAAAAAAAAAAAAAGAAATTGGATTGACATGTTTGTTTGCACTGACACGCACACGTAGAGGAAAATTGTAGGGAATGCGACGACGGCCACAGCATGATCTAGTTCCGATTGTTGCATCTACTTTCAGACAACACTCATCTCATGCCGCGACGATGGAGTTCTGACTTTCCTTGATGGGCATGGCATTTGCTTCCTTCATTTTGCGGATGCTTTTAAAAATTCCAACCTGCAGGTACATTGATTCATCACATTAGCGTTGTATTATACCCGAATATTGTCAGCATATCATCCACCCGCTCTATCATCAAACAGTGATATCTGAATTCTGACAGGAGTTCAAAGCAAGATAATTGATGGTAAATCAGTATCTAGTCTGATAACTAATTTACCTGACGGTTACAGAGAAATGAGAGGCAAATCGAAGATGATGAAAGCATTTTGTCATCGTGTCAGACTAGGTAGTGTCATCAAAGCAATTTGGTATTGATTTATGAAGTAGAAGAGAGGTTTAGCTAGGTTAAGTACTGAGCTAAGTTGATGTGAGCACAGATAATTATCATTATCAATTTGCAAAACCACAACTGCAAGGAATCGACGTCTCCAGCTGGAGCAAGAAGATTAACACTAGGAACTAGCAGGAAGTACTAGATATGTCACTGGATTAGGATTTGAAATACTACTGATGCACAACAACAGATTAACACTGACACTAGCAGGAAGTACTAGAGATGTCAATGGATTGAAAGTTACCTCTTTATGCTAATTTTGACGATCGTTCGGACGAGCACAGAGGAGTAAACAACGAGATATACTTGTCCAAAAAAAAGGAATATACTTGTCCAAAAAGTGTGTACAGAATGTGGCATCGAGACCCAAGATCAAAAGATTTCAGAATCAGCAGATCCTATAAAACGAAAAAAAGTAATCAGTTGGGAGTTACTTAAATTATACCAATGTTTTAAATAGCGGGCTACGGCAAATAGCGGCGAGCCTCTAAATCAGCTATAGCGGAGCTATAGCGGCATATTTGTACATGATACCATTTAGCGGCACCCGGCCTGCTGAAATAGCGGGCTATTTAAAACTATGAATTATACTAGAATATAGCACAAGGAAAGATAGTTAACTAAACCATAATAACATGAGGAAAGAAATTGTGGCATACGCACCTCAGTTATCACCAGACTTGGAGTGAGCACATGAGGGGAGGAGCCTTCTTAGAAACTTCTTTCCGCTGGATTCTGCTTCTGGTGCTATCTTGAATTCGAATTCTTCTCCAATTGTGAATTCTAATTCTGCTCCAATGGTTTTACTTGAGATAGGGACCAAGTGGGGGAAATACTCCCCACCTTCTCTGCATCGTCTTTCCAACTCGGGGCAACCATTTATGTGCAGGTAGTGGAGGGCTGGTAACCGCTGAAGGAGACCACCCGGGAATCCCTCTATGGCCGGAGAATCAGTGATCGTCAATTTCCGAAGAGAAGTGAGGCCATCCATTCCATCAGGTAACGCCTTCAGGCCAGTGCAGCTGTTCACTCCTAGGTCCCTCAACTTTGTCAGATCTCCAAGGTTCGAAGGCAGCGCCATCAAACATCGGAAGCATTCAAACCACAAACTTTCAAGGGATGTAGGCAACATTGGAATATCCAGTGGGGTTTCCTCCAGGTTTGAGGTGATTGCCAAATTCTCTCCCGTTACCATCAGGTCTTTGAGAACGGGGCTGGATGGAAAACTTGCAAGCTTAGGACACTGCCTGATTTGTAGCACTTCCAGCACCGGGAATATTACTAAGCTATCAATAGCCATTCCTGCACTGTTTTCTGCCCACCCCTCTAGATTACGTAGATCATCCAAGATCATCTTCTTCAACTTTGGGAAAATCTGTAGAGGGAAACTGCGTCCTCCACCTTCTATGCAAAGGTTATCACATAATGTCTTCAGTTCATGCATGGTCGCCAAATATAAGAACTCCAGTGAAGGTGACAGCCATACTACAGGTATATTCTTACACCTTGTCCACTTGGTAATTATGAGTTTTCTTAAACACTGAAGCATTTGAGGATCTCTCATCCATTGTGGCGTTTCTAGGCCAGCATATCCATATAACTCCAAAATTTGGATCTTCCTATGAGGTTCTAGATGCTGTAACACTTCATCCTCGTTTTCGGGACTGGCATGTTTATCACGGCCCCAACAAAACAACAACTCAGTCAGATTTTGCTTTTGCTGGAGTTTGGCTTCTTTTGCATGCTCGACACTCTTTATTTTTCTCAAGTTGTACAGTTCCAACCTGTTGCTAAGGTGTCGCAAGTCTTTGAGCTCCTCAATGCCACAACCATCTCTAGTGTCCACAATAAATGTTGTTAGTGTTCGAAGGTTGTTCAGTTGACCAATCTTTCGAGGCATCCGCCTCAACTCACATCCAAAAAGATAAAGATGTATGAGCTTTCTCAGGCCCATCATCATGTCTTCTGGTAACAGCAATAGTTCATAGCAATGATTGAGCCTCAACGTTTGCAAGTTATACAATAGACATATTGAATCAAGCAATGTAGCATTGGTGCTACAATAGGATAGGTCTAGAAACCGTAAATGTTTTGCATTTACGACCTTGAAATTGGCGTACATACTCTGCCAATGCAATGCTCGTAATGATACATGTGGCAGCCGGTTAAAATCCTGGTATATCCTTGAAGGAGCTAACAAAGTGCGGAGAGGTGCTTTGCCATCGAACAACCCAGAAATATTTTCCAATTCAACCTTTGACATCTGCAGATGACAGACATGTTTTACCAATGCTTTATGTTCAATCAATTCTTCTATGGTGGCACATTCGTTGCTAACATCTCTGGCTAAGTCATGCATTAAGTCATGCATTTTACAAACTATTGTATCATATTCTATGCGACCAGAATAAAAATCAGGGTTGACTAGCATTTTCGTATCTTGCAGGAAGGACCTCCAAACCAATTCATGGAAAATCAATTCTCCTTTCTCTGTTAAGTCCATCATTCCCTCTTCTCGAATAAAGTCATTTGCCATCCATAATTGGATCAACATATCCTTCTGCATCTCATAATCCTTGGGAAAAACTGCACAGAACGCAAAACATTGCTTCATTTCGGATGATAGGTGTTTGAAGCTTAGCTTTAGTATGGGCATGACCTCATATTTGCCTCCAACATTATCCCCAATGTTAGTTTCTTCAATGGCCTTCCACTCCTGTACTTGCTGCTTCGAACTCAGCAATCCACCCATTGTCTTCAGTGCAAGAGGCAAACCTCCGCATTTGTTCACAATCTTTCTTCCGATGGCAACTAACTCTGCTTGCTGCTCGACACCATTGCTAAATGCTTTCTTCGAAAACAATTCCCATGAATCTTCTTCACCCAAAAATGCTAGCTCATGGGGTTTAATGGTGCACATTATAGATGCAACTTGCTTGCTACGACACGTGACCAATATAACACTTCCTGGTCCACCAACAGAACATAATAGTGGCCTCAGTTCATCGTCCCACATCCTCTTCTCTTCATTCCACACATCATCAAGAACAAGTAAAAATCTTTTCCGGCCAATGGTTCCATCAAGTTTCTTCTGCAATAGCTCGATGTTGTCAGACAGGTCACATCTTTCATTTGTAGCCAATTCAATGATGGATTTCACAATAGCAATAACATCAAAATTGTCTGACACGCAGTGCCACATCTTCAACTGGAAATGTTGCTGGACATCTTGGTCATTGTACACCATCTTAGCAAGTGTTGTCTTGCCAAGACCTCCCATACCGAAGATGGGCAGCACCTGCACGTTCTGCTGATCTTGTTGGTCTAGCAGCAGCTTCACCACCCCCTCCTTGTCATCATCTCTTCCAAAGATGTTGGTAGACTCGTCCAGTTTGGAGTGTGTCTGCCGCCAAGGAAGTTGAGGCCCCTCCCGATTGCCAGAATTCTCAAGGCCAAACATGTTCATCTCCTCAACCAGCTCCTTGATCTTCTCGAGGACTCCCTTGAGCTTCCTGCTCATGGCAAAACGGAAGAGCAGCGGGCTGCGGCACGTGACGTAGCTGAGTACCTTGCGGGAAGTGGACTTGCCGATCTGGGCTTTGCGGCGCAGCGCCTCGTACTGGAAGTCGTCGAGGACATCGTCGGCCTCGTAGGCAACAGCCTTGAGCTTCTCCATCCAGCTCCTGAGGTAGGCATTTGTCTGGCTCCTTTCCTCCGCGTTGGCCAGCTTGCACTGGACGGCTAGCAGATGGCGCTCCAGCGTTTGTCGGTCTTCGTCGAGGCCACACATGCGGGTCACGGTCTGGACGAGCGCGTCTGCGGCCTTGCCGGCCAGGCCTTCCACCACAGGGAGAAGCAGTGATTCGGCCATGATCTTGCAGATCGGAGGAAGAAGAAACTGCAGCATGTGCATATGAAAGAGGGGAAGAGAGATTCAGCACTGGCAGACCAGGAACAACCGAAGAACAAAACACACCCAAGAATGGAGGAGAGAATGCACGCACCTCAGCAACACCCGAACTCGCTCAGATCCAATGCGCCGTCGCCTCCCTGCTGTGGAACTTTCTCGCCAAGGCTGAAAACAGACCCAAGAATGGGATGCTGCCGTTGGTGAAAAGAGAAGTAAAGGCACCTGCATGCAGCTGACAGAGAGAGGCGACCGCAAAAGAAAGAAGAGAAAAGGAGTAGAAGGGGGGAAAGAAGAGATACTAAACTTGCATTACTAGTTTACTTTTCTGCCTTCCTTTGATGAAAGGACCAAGAAACGAATAAAGTTGATGCAGCAGGACTCTTTGCCTGCAGAGTCACTGCTTTTAAAGTTCGTTTGGATTAATAATGTAACCATTTGTATACGGTTATGTTATCTCAGCACTGAAGGTTTGCTTCTTTATACGAACAATGCCACATAATAAAAGAAAACTTCTGGCCCCAGGATGCCTTGTTTGCAGTCCCTGACTGCGCGCATTTGTATGCACAAATTCCATGTCCATGAAAAGGATATACAAGATCTGGTTCTTGTTGAATTTCGGAAGGAACTACTTTTCTAATTTCAGGATGTTAGGAGTATATAGGAATTCCTGAATAATTAGTGGTGGAAAGATTTTGGATAGTCTGCCATGGATGGTTTGAGCATCTACCAACAGAAACACCTTAATTTTGCTTGGTATGTTCTGTTTTCACAAATAGTTTTGTGTAAACCAAACGTATGGGGATTTCTATTGCTGCCTTACCTTTCTTCTTTTTATGAGGCTCACCTCCACTAGTGGGGACGGGCCTTTAGCCCCGGCCCGTAAGGGGCTTTAGTCCCGGTTCACCAACGGGACTAAAGGGGCGGGATTAAAGGCCTAACCTTTCGTCCCGGCCCTCTTACAAGCCGGGACTAAAGGTGCCCCACGTGGGCGCCTCGTAGCGCCCCAGGGGCAGGTCCTTTAGTCCCGGTTCATTACACGGACCGGGACTAAAGATTTTCAGATTTTGCTGGTTTTTGGGTTTTTTTTGAATGAAATTATTTTTGGGTTTTAGGGTTTAGGTGTTCGGGAGATTAACGTGATGCCTCGTTTGGTGTTCGGGAATTAGTTTTCATATAATTTAAATAGAAATAATTATGCATATATATATATATAAGATTAACTTATCTTACAAGCGATCATATATATACAATTATATGGAGATCTGAATTATCGGGACTAGAGCCCGTCTATTCGATTACATGGACGAACATCAGTAATGGCCCTTAGCTACTAAATCGTCCTTTGTCTTCTATAGCTTCCGTCCTCAGAAATCCCGCAAGCTCCTCTGCAACAGCAATCACGCGTTGCTCTGGTAGGACCTTCGTCCTCATGGCCGTGTGCTATATAAGAAGAGGAGATGAATATGAATATCAATCATGATAACAAAGAATGACGGGTAAAAATAGAGGTGTGAATGTTCATTGCTTACGTCGAATCTGTGATCCTTGAGCTCACAGGTAAACGTGCGAATGGTCTCGCAAACATAGTATCCGCATAGATGCGTTCCCCGTGGCTGCTGGTCGCACTTTACGAGAATAGAATATATATAATCAAAATAATAATCTAGCATCATAAATGTATTGAAAATTAATAGAAGTATATCATACTACTACTTACCTGAGCCGCTCTAAAGGTCAGCTTCTCAGGAAATTTACCGGGAGTCACGCACTTGAACCGCTTCCAAACCCTGCCCGACAAGTATAATGATTTGCTAAGGTTTTCATTAATTGATATATCAGAAAATCATCGAAGAGACCGATAGAGCGCAAGAATGATTAAAATTACCCTTGGAGCATGTCCTGCAGGCTTTGGAACTGTTCCAAGGGTCTCGATAATGGGTCGAAGGCATCAACTCTTCCCTTATCAATTTGAATGTCCAACAGAATCCAATGGAAGCTGCACATGTATATATATATATATATATGTATATATATATATATATATATATATATATATATGTCAGTAACTTATCAATTACACTTATAAGTGAATGGACACAACAGAGTAAAGACCCTCACCTGAAGTTGTATGGAAACAGTATGTGGTCACAGAAATTTTGATCGATTAGAAACCTTAGAAGGTTTTCCTCCGTATCCTTGGGTTTATCAGTTAGCGTCGCTATATGTATTTTATCTGGGTCAATAAACCCAATATTTAGGATGCTTTTACTTTTACAATCCAGAATCTTCATTCTGCATAATAGAGTACAAGTTATATATAGACAATGAATTGAAATAACTAAACAAGTTATATGTAGACAACGAATTGAAAAACTTACACACAATAGCAACTCATAAGCGATTTGTCGAGGGCGTCGCCATTGTACATCTGGAAGAGTTCATCAAAGTCGATATGGATTTCTTCGGAGCGGCCGTAGTACTCCCGTGGGACACTCAGCACGATCATCGTTCTCCCATTCTTTGATTCACTTAAGTACCATTTATGCAAGTAACGCATATTTGTTGGGAGATCATCTTTGCTGACCAAAGGCTCTCCCATGACAAACTGTGGCTTAGGGGCTACCACAGCCTTGGGTATCTTGTCGTCTCGGGAAGCCAGCAAATCTTCAACCGAGATACCACATTCAGCCGCCAACTCCTTTGCTCTTTCAAAAGCTTGCCCCTGCACCGGAGGGGTAACATTCTCGGTTAACACCTTGAGGGGTGGGATCGACTGTTTGGCCTGTTGTCCAAGCTGGGGAACGTCTGATTTTTTCTTGCTTGTAGTTGAACTTGATTTGCTCCCACTTGCACTTGCACGTGAGCTGCTCTTTTTCACTTCCTTCTGCAATGTGCGTGTATAGTCATCAGGCTTATAGTGTAAGTCATACTGTGATGGAAGGGTTATGAAGTCTTTTGCCCATGCTATTTGCTTCTCGGTGTATTCCGGGCGGGGCTCGGGTTCCTTCTTTTTCATCTGCGCATCATGTTGTTCCTTTGCTATCCTGGCGTTTTCCTCGGGGGTACGATCATAAGGTCTGATAGGAAGATTAGCATGAGGTACCTTTGGGAGGGGCGACAGTTTGCGCTTTGGGGAGCTCCGTCGCTTAGAAATCATCGACGGAGCGTTCTTGCTGGCACGCTTCCGCTTAGTATCCTGTGCGGGCGGCGGCGGAGACGGACGACCCAAGTCCGGCGGCAGTGATCGAGATGGACTCGTGTTGTGCTGGCCGACGTCATGTGGAGGGCTTGGAGGTAATGGAGGTGTAGGTGACCTGCGACGACTCGGAGGCGGTGTTGTCCTAGGGGCCGAGCTTGGAAGCTTGATGTAGTTCTTGTCCCATAGTATGACTCCACCCAATACTTCTCCGAGTGTCCTCTCATCTTCGGGTCCAGCTATGTCGAGCTCCATATCATTAAACCCCGTCATGATTTCATCCACCCCGACTTTAGCAAAGCCAGCTGGAATCTCACGGCCATGCCAGCGTGCATCAGGGCCAGAAGGTAAAGCTTGTCCGACAGCCACCTTCATGGATATGTTCCTAAATTTCTGATGGAGTTCACATGATGTTGACTCCTTGATTCCATCCACGGGGTAGCCGGGACCGCCCTCTATCATTCTTCGTGCATCGTCGGGCGGGGCCTCAGATTCAGCCACGCTGCTTTTTCGCTTAGATGGGGCGCCGGTAATATCAAGTGCAGGATCTTCCTGGCGCGGTACTCCTCTAAGCTCATCAATCTTCTTTTGTTGCTCGTTAATCCTGGCAAGCAACTGGTTGAACTTGTCATTCTCCTCATCCTGCTGCCGCTTCTTTGCTCTCTCTCGGCTTCTGTAAGTGTCTTGGTCTCTGGCAAACCCAAGCCACCACGGGTAAGAAGGACCGAAGCCTCGCGTTCGTCCTCCATGTTCGTCATTGCCGAGGACCAGTGTGAGCAAATCTTTATCTCTATCTGCAGTGAACTTTCTTTTTCCCTCCTTAATTTCTTTCACTATCCTTTTCCAATTCTCCCTGGGTATCCTAAGACCGTCATTGCAGATGAGGTCCCCTGTTTTTTCGTCGTACGACCCACCATGCGCAAGGAACCCTTGCTCTCAATTCCCACTCATCACGAAGTGGTTCAGGTACGATGCATTTATCTATCAGATCTTGCTCTTCTTATCCCACTTTGGGATGGCAGTCTCATAGCCCCCTGGCCCCAGCTTGTGGTGATATTTCTTCTTGTAGGCATTTATCTTGTTCTTTTCTGATAATGCCTGGGCATCTTCTGACTCCTTGTACTCTTGAAATGCCTTCCAGTGATTCGCCTGCTTAGCTAGATACCCCTCGAATACTGGCACTTTCTTTGTCTTCAGATAGTTTTTCCATAGCTTCTTCTTCCAGCTACGGAATAGTTCGGCCATCTTCTTCAGAGTCCACTGCTTGACTTTGGCCCTCAGTTTGTCGGCGGCGTCTTCATTCTCACATTCTGGCAGGTTGAAATGTGACATGAGATCATTCCAAAGATTATCTTTGTACCTTTTGGCGACATAGTCACTATCGGCTGCCCCTTTGCGCTTGTTCCACTCCCGAACGCTGACCGGGACGTGATCCCTAACGAGAACTCCGCATTGCTTCTTGAATGTGTCAGCAGCATTCTTAGGAAGCTGGGTTCGCCCGTAGGAAATATCACCTCAAAGGTGTAATGCGTCCGTGCATCCAACTTTCTAGTCGAGCCTCGCTTCGTAGTTTTGCTCGATGTGGAGGCCTAAGAGGGAGAAACATTCGTCAAATGAATGTATATGTATACAATATTGAGCTATCTCCAATATTTTTCACATATTACAAGTGATTGTCGAACTTCATATGTATACCTCGCCAGACTTTATTATTTCTTCACCGGCTTCTCCATCAGTGGAGCTATCACCTTCTCCGTCATTGGACCTATCTCCTGCCCCATCGGCTTCATATTCGTGTCGCTCGACCTCCATCCCAACGTCCTGGTTTAGATATGACGACGGAGATTCAGCTGGTTCAACGTCGAGGCCGTCTTTGATTATATCTTCAAGAAGTTCTTCCTCTTCGAGGTTCCTGATATGTGGATCCATAGTTCTGCAAAAAACAGATTCTCTTAACCTTTGTACCAAAAAATAATTATTCTATCAGGAACTCCGTTCCAAAACAACTTAAGCCCCGGGTCGTGGCTCCACCCGGGACTCCTAGATTTCTGCATAGTATTCAAAGTAGGAGTACTTTTCCAATTTGAGCATTCAATAAGAAAAACCAAATCGTAAAATAAAGTAGTATTCAAATTAGCATGCATTCAATTATAAGCTATTACATCATCACTTTTGTCCGTACATCGTCGAATATTATCACTAATACTCCTTGAATACTATCATACATATAGCATCACTGATACATCTAGAACTGTAGCGCCCGACGGGTATTGGCACGGGCGGTGGACACCCAAAGAGAAGGAACCATCACAGGATCATAGCTCCAGTGAGATCCCCGAAGAACCTGCCAGGTATGCTCGAACCTGCCCTCCAACGCAACCATGTAGCGACGGACGTGCTCATCCTCCTCGCTGACACGGTGACGTACCACCTCTGCGGTGTCCGGAAGCCTCGGCACCCTCACTGGCCCACGCGACCGCCACCAAACAAGGATCGGGTCAACGACGGGCTGGCTCCTCACCAACCTACGCCCCCCGGAAGGTAGCACCTCCCAATACCAGCCGGGCGGAGCCCAGTCCCGGACAGGGCCCCTTTGATCAAGCAGGTGTCCTCCGCCGAGTCGACGACGAGGATGCGGGATAGGCATCGTAAAATGAACTAAAAAATAAACTAGTTCTATTAATTTTCTTGCTAAAAATAAACTATTAACACTTAAGCATATACAATAGCAAAATTAAACTATTAACACTTAAGCATATACAATAGCAAAATTAAGCAATAATCTAAGAAACACTATTAACACTTAAGCATATACACTATACAATAGCAAAATTAAGCATACACACTATACAATAGCAAAATTAAATGACACTATACAATATGTCTCCTCTTCTTCTACTTCTTCTTCTACTTCTACTTCTCCTCTTCTTGTACTACTTCTCCTCTTCTCTTCTTCTACTTCTCCTCTCCTCCTCTTCTAATTTTTTTCTCTTCTTCTACTTCTCCTCTTCTTCTATTTTCCTCTTCTTCTCCTCTCCTCCTCTTCTTATTCTCCTTTTTCTTCTTTTCTTCTCCTCCTCTTCTTATTTTCATTTTTCCTAATCTTATTTTCTTATTTTTGTTCATATTTCTTCTTCTTGTAACCCTAACCTAATTCTAAATATTACTAACCCTAATAATCTAGCACAAACCTAATAACAATAGGAATTAAATAACAAATAAAATATTTTTATTTTTCTTCTTTTCTTCTCCTTTTTCTTCTTATCTTCTCCTTTTTCTTCCTTTCTTCTCCTTTTTCTTCTTTTCTTCTCCTTTTTCTTCCTTTCTTCCCCTTTTTCTTCCTTTCTTCCCTTTTTCTTCTTTTCTTCTCCTTTTTCTTATTTTCTTCTTCTATTTTTCCTCTTCTTCTCCTCTCCTCCTCTTCTTTTCTTCTCCTTTTCTTCTCCTTTTTCTTATTTTCTTCTCCTTTTTCTTCTTTTCTTCTACTGGCCGGAGTGTTGGGGAGGAGGGGGCGGGGGGCTTACCGGCCGGAGGTCTCGACGGCGCGCGGCGAGGAGGACGGCGGCGTGCGGCGATGAGGGCGGGGCGCAGCGAGGAGGACGGCGGCGGCGAGGAGGACGACGGCGACGGCGAGGAGGACGGCAGGCGGCGGTGAGCAGGACGTCGGGCAGCCTGATGGCGTTGTCGAGTTCGTCGTTGTGCCGCGCCGGGCAGGAGAACGAGAGGAAGAAGAAGAGAAATGGACGATTTGGGTTGGAATTTTTCGAAGTCCCGCTTATATAGGTGGATCTTTAGTCCCGGTGCTTGGCTCGAACCGGGACTAAAGACCCCCTTTAGTCCCGGGTGGAGCTACGGCCCGGGACTAAAGCCCCTCGTTTCCCGCCTCCTAGCCTGCCGAAAAGGGTCTTTAGTCCCGGGGCGTGGCTCCAACCGGGACTAAAGGTGGTCTTTAGTCCCGGGTCGTGGCTCCACCCGGGACTAAAGCCCCTCCTCGGCTGCACAATAAGTTTAGTCCCACCTCGCCCAGCGAGGGGGACTAACACTTGTTTATAAGCCTCGTCGCAGCTTCTCCATCGAGCTCCTCTCTAAAGCAGGCTTACGGGCCTAAACTCACTGAAAATTGAAACTATATTAGAAATTATAGAGAAAATTCAATCTAAATTCAAATGAGGATTTAGAGAATTTAGATTGAATTTTCTCTATGATTTCAAATATAGTTTCAATTTTTTTCTATTTTCATAATTAATAATTTTGACTATCCAAACTATTATCTATTTTGTTATTTTCAATTAAAAACCATGTTTATTAAAAAATCTTTTTGCATATTTGAGAATTTGACAAAACTATGATAATGAAAAGTGTTTGAAATTGAATAAATAATGCAAAACTATTTTTTATTTTCATAATTAATAATTTTGACTATCCAAACTATTATCTATTTTGTTATTTTCAATTAAAAACTATGTTTATTAAAAATTCTTTTTGCATATTTGAGAATTTGACAAAACTATGATAATGAAAAGTGTTTGAAATTGAATAAATAATGTAAAACTATTTTTTATTTTCATAATTAATAATTTTGACTATCCAAACTATTATCTATTCTTTTATTTTCAATTAAAAACTATGTTTATCAAGAATTCTCTCCGAAAGTGCATTTACTTATTTATTTTTTGAGCTAGTTGACCCTGAAATTGAAAAGCACTACAAATGAACTATGAAAATGTTGAAAGTTGGCATGCTATCATCATTTCACCCACATAGCATGTGTTAAAAAGTTGAGAGGGCTACGACAAAAACTGGATGCACTTCGTGTACAAAACGGACAATCTCTCTCGAAGTAGCAGCGTTTCGAACGAGAACTCATCTCTTACAAAGGGATTTCATTTTTTTTTGAACTTATTTGAAATCCATACTTTTTGTGTGTTCAAAATGCACCATTCACACATCACAAAATTTCAACAATTTCTGACTTCATTTGGTATTCTTCGTGCATTTACTTATTTTTTTTTGAGCTAGTTGACCCTGAAATTGAAAAGCACTACAAATGAACTCTGAAAATGTTGAAAGTTGGCATGCTATCATCATTTCACCCACATAGCATGTGTTAAAAAGTTGAGAGGGCTACGACAAAAACTGGATGCACTTCGTGTACAAAACGGACAATCTCTCTCGAAGTAGCAGCGTTTCGAACGAGAACTCATCTCTTAAAAAGGGATTTCATTTTTTGAACTTATTTGAACTCCATACTTTTTGTGTGTTCAAAATGCACCATTCAAAGGCACATCACAAAATTTCAACAATTTCTGACTTCATTTGGTATTCTTCGTGCATTTACTTTTTTTTTTTTGAACTAGTTGACCCTGAAATTGAAAAGCACTACAAATGAACTCTGAAAATGTTGAAAGTTGGCATGCTATCATCATTTCACCCACATAGCATGTGTTAAAAAGTTGAGAGGGCTACGACAAAAACTGGATGCACTTCGTGTACAAACCGGACAATCTCTCTCGAAGTAGCAGCATTTCGAACGAGAACTCATCTCTTACAAAGGGATTTCATTTTTTGAACTTATTTGAACTCCATACTTTTTGTGTGTTCAAAATGCACCATTCTAAGGCACATCACAAAATTTCAACAATTCCTGACTTCATTTGGTATTCTTCGTGCATTTACTTATTTATTTATTTTGAGCTAGTTGACCCTGAAATTGAAAAGCACTACAAATAAACTCTGAAAATGTTGAAAGTTGGCATGCTATCATCATTTCACCCACATATCATGTGCTAAAAAGTTGAGAGGGCTACGAGAAAAACTGGATGCACTTCGTGTACAAAACGGACAATCTCTCTCGAAGTAGCTGCGTTCCGAACGAGAACTCATCTCTTACAAAGGGATTTCATTTTTTGAACTTATTTGAACTCCATACTTTTTGTGTGTTCAAAATGCACCATTCGAAGGCACATCACAAAATTTCAACAATTTCTGACTTCATTTGGTATTCTTCATGCATTTACTTATTTGTTTTGAGCTAGTTGACCCTGAAATTGAAAAGCACTACAAATGAACTCTGAAAATGTTGAATGTTGGCATGCTATCATCATTTCACCCACATAGCATGTGTTAAAAAGTTGAGAGGGCTACGACAAAAACTGGATGCACTTCGTGTACAAAACGGACAATCTCTCTCGAAGTAGCAGCGTTTCGAACGAGAACTCATCTCTTACAAAGGGATTTCATTTTTTTGAACTTATTTGAAATCCATACTTTTTGTGTGTTCAAAATGCACCATTCACACATCACAAAATTTCAACAATTTCTGACTTCATTTGGTATTCTTCGTGCATTTACTTTTTTTTTTGAGCTAGTTGACCCTGAAATTGAAAAGCACTACAAATGAACTCTGAAAATGTTGAATGTTGGCATGCTATCATCATTTCACCCACATAGCATGTGTTAAAAAGTTGAGAGGGCTACGACAAAAACTGGATGCACTTCGTGTACAAAACGGACAATCTCTCTCGAAGTAGCAGCGTTTCGAACGAGAACTCATCTCTCTTACAAAGGGATTTCATTTTTTTTAACTTATTTGAAATCCATACTTTTTGTGTGTTCAAAATGCACCATTCACACATCACAAAATTTCAACAATTTCTGACTTCATTTGGTATTCTTCGTGCATTCACTTTTTTTTTGAGCTAGTTGACCCTGAAATTGAAAAGCACTACAAATGAACTCTGAAAATGTTGAATGTTGGCATGCTATCATCATTTCACCCACATAGCATGTGTTAAAAAGTTGAGAGGGCTACGACAAAAACTGGATGCACTTCGTGTACAAAACGGACAATCTCTCTCGAAGTAGCAGCGTTTCGAACGAGAACTCATCTCTTACAAAGAGATTTCATTTTTTTTAACTTATTTGAAATCCATACTTTTTGTGTGTTCAAAATGCACCATTCACACATCACAAAATTTCAACAATTTCTGACTTCATTTGGTATTCTTCGTGCATTTACTTATTTTTTTTTGAGCTAGTTGACCCTGAAATTGAAAAGCACTACAAATGAACTGTGAAAATGTTGAAAGTTGGCATGCTATCATCATTTCACCCACATAGCATGTGTTAAAAAGTTGACAGGGCTACGACAAAAACTGGATGCACTTCGTGTACAAAACGGACAATCTCTCTCGAAGTAGCAGCGTTTCGAACGAGAACTCATCTCTTAAAAAGGGATTTCATTTTTTTGAACTTATTTGAACTCCATACTTTTTGTGTGTTCAAAATGCACCATTCAAAGGCACATCACAAAATTTCAACAATTTCTGACTTCATTTGGTATTCTTCGTGCATTTACTTATTTTTTTTTGAACTAGTTGACCCTGAAATTGAAAAGCACTACAAATGAACTCTGAAAATGTTGAAAGTTGGCATGCTATCATCATTTCACCCACATAGCATGTGTTAAAAAGTTGAGAGGGCTACGACAAAAACTGGATGCACTTCGTGTACAAAACGGACAATCTCTCTCGAAGTAGCAGCATTTCGAACGAGAACTCATCTCTTACAAAGGGATTTCATTTTTTGAACTTATTTGAACTCCATACTTTTTGTGTGTTCAAAATGCACCATTCTAAGGCACATCACAAAATTTCAACAATTCCTGACTTCATTTGGTATTCTTCGTGCATTTACTTATTTATTTATTTTGAGCTAGTTGACCCTGAAATTGAAAAGCACTACAAATAAACTCTGAAAATGTTGAAAGTTGGCATGCTATCATCATTTCACCCACATATCATGTGCTAAAAAGTTGAGAGGGCTACGAGAAAAACTGGATGCACTTCGTGTACAAAACGGACAATCTCTCTCGAAGTAGCTGCGTTCCGAACGAGAACTCATCTCTTACAAAGGGATTTCATTTTTTTGAACTTATTTGAACTCCATACTTTTTGTGTGTTCAAAATGCACCATTCGAAGGCACATCACAAAATTTCAACAATTTCTGACTTCATTTGGTATTCTTCATGCATTTACTTATTTGTTTTGAGCTAGTTGACCCTGAAATTGAAAAGCACTACAAATGAACTCTGAAAATGTTGAATGTTGGCATGCTATCATCATTTCACCCACATAGCATGTGTTAAAAAGTTGAGAGGGCTACGACAAAAACTGGATGCACTTCGTGTACAAAACGGACAATCTCTCTCGAAGTAGCAGCGTTTCGAACGAGAACTCATCTCTTACAAAGGGATTTCATTTTTTTGAACTTATTTGAAATCCATACTTTTTGTGTGTTCAAAATGCACCATTCACACATCACAAAATTTCAACAATTTCTGACTTCATTTGGTATTCTTCGTGCATTTACTTTTTTTTTTGAGCTAGTTGACCCTGAAATTGAAAAGCACTACAAATGAACTCTGAAAATGTTGAATGTTGGCATGTTATCATCATTTCACCCACATAGCATGTGTTAAAAAGTTGAGAGGGCTACGACAAAAACTGGATGCACTTCGTGTACAAAACGGACAATCTCTCTCGAAGTAGCAGCGTTCCGAACGAGAACTCATCTCTTACAAAGGGATTTCATTTTTTTGAACTTTTTTGAAATCCATACTTTTTGTGTGTTCAAAATTTACCATTCACACATCACAAAATTTCAACAATTTCTGACTTCATTTGGTATTCTTCGTGCATTTACTTTTTTTTTTTGAGCTAGTTGACCCTGAAATTGAAAAGCACTACAAATGAACTCTGAAAATGTTGAAAGTTGGCATGCTATCATCATTTCACCCACATAGAATGTGTTAAAAAGTTGAGAGGGCGACGATAAAAACTGGATGCACTTCGTGTACAAAACGGACAATCTCTCTCGAAGTAGCAGCGTTTCGAACGAGAACTCATCTCTTAAAAAGGGATTTCATTTTTTTGAACTTATTTGAACTCCATACTTTTTGTGTGTTCAAAATGCACCATTCAAAGGCACATCACAAAATTTCAACAATTTCTGACTTCATTTGGTATTCTTCGTGCATTTACTTTTTTTTTTGAGCTAGTTGACCCTGAAATTGAAAAGCACTACAAATGAACTCTGAAAATGTTGAAAGTTTGCATGCTATCATCATTTCACCCACATAGCATGTGTTAAAAAGTTGAGAGGGCTACGACAAAAACTGGATGCACTTCGTGTACAAAACGGACAATCTCTCCCGAAGTAGCAGCATTTCGAACGAGAACTCATCCCTTACAAACGGATTTCATTTTTTTGAACTTATTTGAACTCCATACTTTTTGTGTGTTCAAAATGCACCATTCTAAGGCACATCACAAAATTTCAACAATTTCTGACTTCATTTGGTATTCTTCGTGCATTTACTTATTTATTTATTTTGAGCTAGTTGACCCTGAAATTGAAAAGCACTACAAATAAACTCTGAAAATGTTGAAAGTTGGCATGCTATCATCATTTCACCCACATATCATGTGTTAAAAAGTTGAGAGGGCTACGAGAAAAACTGGATGCACTTCGTGTACTAAACGGACAATCTCTCTCGAAGTAGCTGCGTTCCGAACGAGAACTCATCTCTTACAAAGGGATTTCATTTTTTTGAACTTATTTGAACTCCATACTTTTTGTGTGTTCAAAATGCACCATTCGAAGGCACATCACAAAATTTCAACAATTTCTGACTTCATTTGGTATTCTTCGTGCATTTACTTATTTGTTTTGAGCTAGTTGACCCTGAAATTGAAAAGCACTACAAATGAACTCTGAAAATGTTGAATGTTGGCATGCTATCATCATTTCACCCACATAGCATGTGTTAAAAAGTTGAGAGGGCTACGACAAAAACTGGATGCACTTCCTGTACAAAACGGACAATCTCTCTCGAAGTAGCAGCGTTTCGAACGAGAACTCATCTCTTAGAAAGGGATTTCATTTTTTTAACTTATTTGAACTCCATACTTTTTGTGTGTTCAAAATGCACCATTCGAAGGCACATCACAAAATTTCAACAATTTCCGACTTCATTTGGTATTCTTCATGCATTTACTTATTTGTTTTGAGCTAGTTGACCCTGAAATTGAAAAGCACTACAAATGAACTCTGAAAATGTTGAATGTTGGCATGCTATCATCATTTCACCCACATAGCATGTGTTAAAAAGTTGAGAGGGCTACGACAAAAACTGGATGCACTTCGTGTACAAAACGGACAATCTCTCTCGAAGTAGCAGCGTTTCGAACGAGAACTCATCTCTTACAAAGGGATTTCATTTTTTTGAACTTATTTGAAATCCATACTTTTTGTGTGTTCAAAATGCACCATTCACACATCACAAAATTTCAACAATTTCTGACTTCATTTGGTATTCTTCGTGCATTTACTTATTTATTTATTTTGAGCTAGTTGACCCTGAAATTGAAAAGCACTACAAATAAACTCTGAAAATGTTGAAAGTTGGCATGCTATCATCATTTCACCGACATATCATGTGTTAAAAAGTTGAGAGGGCTACGAGAAAAACTGGATGCACTTCGTGTACAAAATGGACAATCTCTCTCGAAGTAGCTGCGTTCCGAACGAGAACTCATCTCTTACAAAGGGATTTCATTTTTTTGAACTTATTTGAACTCCATACTTTTTGTGTGTTCAAAATGCACCATTCGAAGGCACATCACAAAATTTCAACAATTTCTGACTTCATTTGGTATTCTTCGTGCATTTACTTATTTGTTTTGAGCTAGTTGACCCTGAAATTGAAAAGCACTACAAATGAACTCTGAAAATGTTGAATGTTGGCATGCTATCATCATTTCACCCACATAGCATGTGTTAAAAAGTTGAGAGGGCTACGACAAAAACTGGATGCACTTCGTGTACAAAACGGACAATCTCTCTCGAAGTAGCAGCGTTTCGAACGAGAACTCATCTCTTAGAAAGGGATTTCATTTTTTTAACTTATTTGAACTCCATACTTTTTTTGTGTTCAAAATGCACCTTTCTAAGGCACATCACAAAATTTCAACAATTTCTGACTTCATTTGGTATTCTTCGTGCATTTACTTATTTTTTGTTTTGAGCTAGTTGACCCTGAAATTGAAAAGCACTACAAATGAACTCTGAAAATGTTGAAAGTTGGCATGCTATCATCATTTCACCCACATAGCATGTGTTAAAAAGTTGAGAGGGCTACGACAAAAACTGGATGCACTTCGTGTACAAAACGGACAATCTCTCTCGAAGTAGCAGCGTTTCGAACGAGAACTCATCTCTTACAAAGGGATTTCATTTTTTTGAACTTATTTAAACTCCATACTTTTTGTGTGTTCAAAATGCACCATTCAAAGGCACATCACAAAATGGCAACAATTTCTGACTTCATTTGGTATTCTTCGTGCATTTACTTTTTTTTTTGAGCTAGTTGACCCTAAATTGAAAAGTACTACAAATGAACTCTGAAAATGTTGAAAGTTGGCATGCTATCATCATTTCACCCACATAGCATGTGTTAAAAAGTTGAGAGGGCTACGACAAAAACTGGATGCACTTCGTTTACAAAACGGACAATCTCTCTCGAAGTAGCAGCGTTTCGAACGAGAAATCATCTCTTACAAAGGGATTTCATTTTTTTTGAACTTATTTGAACTCCATACTTTTTGTGTGTTCAAAATGCACCATTCAAAGGCACATCACAAAATGGACAATCTGTCTCAAAGTAGTAGCGACCCCACAATAAGAGACGACATTCTTCTTCTCTCATATATGGTGGACACTAGCTCACCTGATTTTTCAACCGTCGATGATGGTCGCTACTCCTACTTCCCCTAGTGCATAACCAATATCTAGCACAAGGAGAAGAAGGAGAAGCGACCCCCACAACAAAAGTGGTTCCGCGGCATGCCACGTGGTTCCGTTGCACGGCACGTGGTTCCGCTGCACGCCATGTGGGACTAATGGTCTTTCATTTTTAAATTACTGTTTTAATCAAAAACAGGTCTGTTACAAAAGGGATTTCATTTTTTGAACTTATTTAAACCAACACCTCCGTCATCTTCACCAACATCTCCATCATCTTTCCCCATCTATATTCAGCAGTTCACTCTCCCGCAACCCGTTGTACCCTCTACTTAAACATGGTGCTTTATGCTGCATATTATTATCCAATGATGTGTTACTATCCTATGATGTCTAAGTAGATTATCATTGTCCTATCGGTGATTGATGAATTGCTATGATTGGTTTAATTTGCTTGTGGTTATGTTGTTGTCCTTTGGTGCCCATCATATGATTGCGCGCATGGATCACACCATAGGGTGAGTTGTATGTTGATAGGACTATATATTGGCAGGCTAGAGTGACAGAAGCTTCAAACCTAGCATAGAAATTGATGCATATGGGATTGAAGGGGGACCAATATATCTTATTGCTATGGTTGGGTTTTACCTTAATGAACGTTAGTAGTTGCGGACGCTTGCTAATAGTTCCAATCATAAGTGCATAGAATTCCAAGTAAGGGAGGACATGCTAGCAGAGGCCTCTCCCACATGATACTTGTTATCGATCTAGTAACGTAGTCAATTTCTTAGGGACAATTCCGCAACTCCTACCACCACTTTTCCACAGTCGTTAGACACTCGTAGTTGTTTCTTTATCTAACCAGCCCCTAGTTTTATTTACGTGTTCTTTACTTTCTTGCAAGCCTATCCTATCACTCCTACAAAGTACTTCTAGTTTCATACTTGTTCTAGGTAAAGCGAACATAAAGTGTGCGTAAAGTTGTATCGGTGGTCGATAGAACTTGAGGGAATATTTGTCCTACCTTTAGCTCCTTGTTGGGTTCGACACTCTTACTTATCGAGAAAGGCTACAATTGATCCCCTATACTTGTGGGTTATCAAGACCTTTTTCTGGCGTCGTTGCCGGGGAGCAATAGTGTGGGGTGAATATCCTCGTGTGTGCTTGTTTGCTTTATCACTCAGTAGATTTATTTGCTATTCTAAGTTGTTCTCTATCTTTAGTTATGGATATGGAACACGAAATAACAAAAAAATAGGTGTACTTGCTACTCATGGAGATGGGGAACCTCCTAAAACCCATGAGGCTCGTTATGTGGAAAATATTATGCACTTCTTTAATAATCCTGAGAAAGCCCCATTCATTTATATAATGGGATACACGTTGGATCAATGTGAATACTTTAGGGATTATCACTTGACTCAAAAAGGGAAACTTTTATGGGATCAAATCCATTTGTTGAAATGGTATGCTTGGGAACTATGCAAGAGATATGGTGTTACTTGTTGCTCTAGGATGAAGGCTCCACACCTTCCCTTTTCTTGTGAATTTAATGATCATAGAACCTTGGCTTCTTATGCTAATGGTATATATGATTACTATGATGTGGAGCAAATAGAAGAGTTTGTTGCTTTTATGGGCGCTTATGAAATTGAGGCTCTGTTTAAAAGGTGTGATGATAATGATGATGCTCCTTACCGATCTGAAAATTTGGCTATGCTTCGTTATTGTTATGATAATTATGAATATAATGCCCATATTGAATGATTTAAGGAGAAATCCTATGCTGCCCAAGAAGAGACTATTATTCTGCAAGAAACTATGGAAGAAGAAAATGCTGAAATTGTGAGCTCATTAGATGAAAAAGATGAAGAGGTGAGCGAAGAACAAAAGGAGGAAGAGCAGACTAGCTACCCGTGTCCACCTTCTAATGAGAGTAACTCTTCTACTCATACATTATTTAATTTCCCTTCGTTCTTACCGAAGGATGAATGCTATGATCCCTTGGATTCGTTTGAAATATCCCTTTTTGATGAACTCCATGCATGCTATGCTTGTGGCCATGTTGCCAATATGAATGATGCTTATGAAGATGAGCTAGCTATAGTCCCTTATGTTAAACATGATGATTTTGATGAATATAATATGCATGTGCTTGCTGCTCCTACTTGCAGTTATTATGAGAGAGGAACTACATCTCCACCTCTCTATGTTTCCAATATGATAAAATTGCAAGAACCTGCTTATGCTATGTATTGGCCTTTACTTGATGTGCATGAATTGTTCTTTTATGACATGCCAATGCATAGGAAGAGAGTTAGACTTCGTCATTGGATGATATATGTTACCTTGTGCTCACTACTAAATTTCAAATCATTGCTAATTAAAATTGGCTTTGATATACCTTGGGATCCGGGTGGATCCATTACTTGAGCACTTTATGCCTAGCTTAATGGCTTTAAAGAAAGCGCTGTCTGGGAGACAACACGGAAGTTTTAGAGAGTCACTTATTTCTGTTGAGTGCTATTATTTAGTTTTAAAACAAAAAATATATAGAGGGGAACTTAAAACTTTTTCAAGAAGAGAAGCGATTGAAAGGTGATGCATTGCGGAAGTGAGGGTCGACCTTGAACACTTGTGTTCATGCTCATGGAAACAATGTAGAATTTTGCATGGAATTTTCTCACAAAAATAATTATCCCCTTGTACAATTCCTTTGTGCTTTTAAAAATAATGTGCCAAGTAAAGCCTTTACGATTAGTTTGGGTGACAGTTGTTTGATCACGCTGAGAAAAGACAGAAACATTCTGCTCACGAAATTAATTTTCGTTTTTATTCTGGAAGATATTTTGAGTTGATTCTTTTTGCTTCTGATATATATACAAATTTTCCAGACGTTCGTAAGTTTTCAGATTTTTTGAGATACCAGAAGTATACGGAATATACAGATTGCTACAGACTATTCTGTTTTGACAGATTCTGTTTTCTACGCATTGTTCTCTTATTTTGATGAATCTATGGGTAGTATCGGAGGGTATGAACCATGGTGAAGTTGGATTACAGTAGATATAATGCTAATATGAATTTAGAATGAGTTCACAACAGTACTTGAAGTGGTGATTTATTTTATTATACTAACGGATCTCACGAAATTTGGTTGAGTTTTGTGTGATTGAAGTTTTCAAGTTTTGGGTGAGAGCACGATGGATGAATGAATAAGGAGAGGCAAGAGCCTAATCTTGGGGATGCCCGAGGCACCCCAAGGTAATATTCAAGGAATACTCAAGTGTCTAATCTTGGGGATGCCCTGGAAGGCATCCCCTCTTTCGTCTACAATCTATCGGTAATTTTACTCGGACCTATATTTCAATTCGTCACATGATATGTGCAAATGCTTGGAGCGTCTTTTGTGTTTATTTTTCCTTTTTCTTTTATGCACCATGCTGGTATGAGATAGTCCTTGGTTGACTTTATAGAATGCTTCTTGTGCTTCACTTATATCTTTTGAAGTTTGGATTGCCTGTTTCCCTACATATAGAAAACCGCCATTTGTAGAATGCTCTTTTACTTCACTTATATTTGTTAGAGCGGGGCATATATTTTGTAGAAAGAATTAAACTCTCATGCTTCACTTATACCTATTTAGGGAGTTAACAGGAGTTGGTCATTCACATGGTTAGTCATAAAATCCTACATAAAACTTGTAGATCACTGAATATGATATGTTTGATTCCTTGCAACTGTCTTGCGACATGAATATGTGATATTAGAGTCATGCTAGTGAGTAATTGTGTTTTTTAGAAATACTTGTGTTAAGGTTTGTGATTCTCGTAGCATGCACGTATGGTGAACCGTTATGTGATGAAGTCGGAGCATGATTTATTTATTGATTGTCATCCTTTGTGTGGAGGTTAGGATCGCGCGATGGTTAACTCCTACCAACCTTTCCCCTAGGAGCATGCGTGTAGTACCTTGTTTTGATGACTAATAGACTTTTGCAATAAGTATGTGAGTTCTTTATGACTAATGTTGAGTCCATGGATTATACGCACTCTCACCCTTCCACCATTGCTAGCCTCTCTACTACCGCGCAACTTTTGACGGTGCATTACACCCACCATATAGCCTCCGTCAAAACAACCACCATACCTACCTATTATGGCATTTTCATAGCCATTCCAAGATATATTGCCATGCAACTACCACCGTTCCGTCTCATGACATGTGCCACCACTTCCATATTGCCATTGCATGATCGTAAGATAGGTAGCATGATGTTTCCATGGCTTGTCCGTTTTTTGATGTCATTGCTATGCTAGATCATTATCACGGTACACTACCGAAGGCATTTCATATAGACTCATCATTGCTCTAAGTATTGAGTTGTAAGTGTGATGATCATTATTAATAGAGCATTGTCCCATGTGAGGAAATAAAAGAGGCCAGCGAAGCCCATTTACAAAAAAGGGGCCAAAGATGCCCACCAAAATAAAAAAAGAGGCCAAAGAGCCCACAAAAAAATGAGAGAAAAGAGAGAAGGGACAATTGCTACTATCCTCTTTCCACACTTGTGCTTCGAATAGCACTATGATCTTCATGACAGAGAGTCTCCTATGTTGTCACTTCCATATACTAGTGGGAAATTTTCATTATATAACTTGGCTTGTATATTCCAATGATGGGCTTCCTCAAAATTGCCCTAGGTCTTCGTGAGCAAGCAAGTTGGGTGCACACCCACTAGTTTCTTTTGTGAGCTTTCATACACTTATAAGCTCTAGTGCATCCATTGCATGGCAATCCCTACTCACTCATATTGATATCTATTGATGGGCATCTCCATAGCCCGTTGATACACCTAGTTGATGTGAGACTATCTCCTCCTTTTTGTCTTCTCCACAACCACCATATTCTATTCCACCTATAGTGTTATGTCCATGGCTCACGCTCATGTATTGCATGAAAGTTGAAAAATTTTGAGAACACTAAAGTATGAAACAATTGCTTGGCTAAAACCGGGGTTGTGCATGATTTAAATACGTTGTGGGGGAAAGATGGAGCATAGCCAGACTATATGATTTTATAGGGATAACTTTCTTTGGCCATGATATTTTGAGAAGACATGATTGCTTTGTTAGTATACTTGAAATATTATTGTCTTTATGTCAAATGATAGACTATTGCCTCGAATCACTCGTGTTTTAGTATTCATGCCACGATTAGATTATGTGATCAAGATTATGCTAGGTAGCATTCCACATCAAAAATTATCTTTTTTATCATTTACCTACTCGAGGACGAGCAGGGATTAAGCTTGGGGATGCTGATACGTCTCCGTGGTATCTATAATTTTTTATTGTTTCATGCCAATATTCTACAACTTTCATATACTTTTGGCAACTTTTTATACTATTTTTGGGAGTAACATATTGATACAGTGCCCAGTGCCAGTTCTTATTTGTTGCATGTTTTTTGTTTCGCAAAATATCCATACCAAACGAAATCCAAACGTAATAAAAACTTACGGAGATTCTTTTTGGAATATTTATGATTTTTGGGAAAAATGATCAACACGAGGCGATGCACGGAGTGCCCACAAGCTCTGTCGCCGCAGCCAGGGGGTGGGCCCGCGGTAGGGGAGCTTGTGGCCACTCCTTAAGGCGGTTGGAGCCCTTCTTTCGCCGCAAAAAAAAAGAAAATATGCGGAAAAAAATCGTGTTAAAATTTCAGCCCAATCGGAGTTACGGATTTTCAGGAATTTAAGAAACGGTGAAACGTGGAATCTGGGAGCACAGAAACAGAAGGACACAGAGAGAGAGATCCAATCTCAGAGGGGCTCTCACCCCTCCGCCGTCATGGAGACCATGGACCAGAGGTAAACTCTTCTCCCATCTAGGGAGGAGGTCAAGGAAGAAGAAGAAGGAGGGGGCCCTGTTGGAAATATGCCCTAGAGGCAATAATAAATTAGTTATTATTACATTTCTTTGTTCATGATAATCGTTTATTATCCATGCTATAATTGTATTGATTGAAAACACAATACTTGTATGGATACATAGACAAAACAGTGTCCCTAGTAAGCCTCTAGTTGACTAGCTCGTTGATCAAAGATGGTCAAGGTTTCCTGACCATAGGCAAGTGTTGTCACTTGATAACGGGATCACATCATTAGGAGAATCATGTGATGGACTAGACCCAAACTAATAGATGTACCATGTTGATTGTGTCATTTTGTTGCTACTGTTTTAAGCGTGTCAAGTATTTGTTCCTATGACCATGAGATCATATAACTCACTCACACCGGAGGAATTCTTCGTGTGTATCAAACGTCGCAACGTAACTGGGTGACTATAAAGATGCTCTACAGGTATCTCCGAAGGTCTTCGTTGAGTTAGAATGGATCGAGACTGGGATTTGTCACTCCGTGTGACGGAGAGGTATCTCGGGGCCCACTCGGTAATACAACATCACACACAAGCCTTGCAAGCAATGTTACTTAGTGTAAGCCACGGGATATTGTATTACGGAACGAGTAAAGAGACTTGCCAGTAAACGAGATTGAAATAGGTATGCGGGTAATGACGATCAAATCTCGGGCAAGTAACATACCGAAGGACAAAGGGAATGACATACGGGATTATATGAATCCTTGGCACTGAGGTTCAAATGACAAGATCTTCGTAGAATATGTAGGATCCAATATAGGCATCCAGGTCCCGCTATTGGATATTGACCGAGGAGTCACTCGGGTCATGTCTACATAGTTCTCGAACCCGCAGGGTCTACACACTTAAGGTTCGACGTTATTTTATGCGTATTTGAGTTATATGGTTGGTTACCGAATGATGTTCGGAGTCCCGCATGAGATCACGGACGTCACGAGGGTTTCTGGAATTGTCCGGAAACGAAGATTGATATATAGGATGACCTCATTCGATTACCGGAAGGTTTTCGGAGTTACCGGGAATGTACCGGGAATGACGAATGGGTTCCGGATGTTCACCGGGGGGGGGGGGCAGCCCACCCCGGGGAAGCCCATAGGTCTTGGGGGTGGCGCACCAGCCCTTGGTGGGCTGGTGGGACAGCCCAAGAAGGCCCTATGCGCCATAGATAGAAAATCAAAGAGAAAAGGAAAAAAAAGAGGTGGGAAGGAGGAGAAGGACTCCACCTTCCAATCCTAGTTGGACTAGGATTGGAGGAGGACTCCTCCTCCCCTTGGTGCGCAGCCCTTGGGGCTCCTTGAGCCTCAAGGAAAGCCTCCCCTCCCTCCTCCTATATATATGGAGCTATTAGGGCTGATTTGAGACAACTTTTTCACGGCACCCCGACCACATACCTCCATTGTTTTTTCTCTAGATCGCATTTCTGCGGAACTCGGGCGGAGCCCTGCTGAGATTAGATCACCATCAACCTCCGGAGTGCCGTCACGCTGCCGGAGAACTCATCTACCTCTTCGTCTCTCTTGCTGGATCAAGAAGGCCGAGATCATCGTCGAGCAGTATGTGTGCTGAACGCGGAGGTGCCGTCCGTTCGGCACTAGATCGGAGCGGATCGTGGGACGGATCGCGAGACGGTTCGTGGGACGGTTCGGGGGGCGGATCAAGGGACGTGAGGACGTTGCACTACATCAACCGCGTTTATTAACACTTCTGCTGTGCGATCTACAAGGGTACGTAGATCGGAAATCCCCTCTCGTAGATGGACATCACCATGATAGGTCTTCGTGCGCGTAGGAAAATTTTTGTTTCCCATGCGACGTTCCCCTACAGTGGCATCATGAGCTAGGTTCATGCGTAGATGTAATCTCGAGTAGAACACAAAAGTTTTTTGTGGGCGGTGATGTGTGTTTTGCTGCCCTCCTTAGTCTTTTCTTGATTCCGCGGTATTGTTGGATCGAAGCGGCTCGGACCGACATTACTCGTACGCTTACGAGAGACTGGTTTCATCTCTACGAGTAACTCCGTTGCTCAAAGATGACCGGGAGTGTCGGTTTCTCCAACTTTAGTGGAATCGGATTTGACCGAGGAGGTCCTTGGATGAGGTTAAATAGCAATTCAAATATCTCCGTTGTGGTGTTTGCGTAAGTAAGATGCGATCCTACTAGATACCCATGGTCACCACGTAAAACATGCAACAACAATTAGAGGACGTCTAACTTGTTTTTGCAGGGTATGCTTGTGATGTGATATGGCCAACTACGTGATGTGATATATTGGATGTATGAGATGATCATGTTGTAATAGTTAAATATCGACTTGCACGTCGATGGTACGACAACCGGCAGGAGCCATAGGGTTGTCTTTAAACTAACGTTTGTGCTTGCAGATGCGTTTACTATATTGCTAGGACGTAGCTTTAGTAGTAATAGCATGAGTAGCACGACAACCCTGATGGCGACACGTTGATGGAGATCATGGTGTGACGCCGGTGACAAGAAGATCGTGCCGGTGCTTTAGTGATGGAGATCATGAAGCACATGATGATGGCCATATCATGTCACTTATAAATTGCATGTGATGTTAATCCTTTATGCACCTTATCTTGCTTAGAACGACGGTAGCATTATGAGGTGATCTCTCACTAAAATTTCAAGATGAAATTATGTTCTCCCCGACTGTGCACCGTTGCGACAGTTCTTTGTTTCGAGACACCACGTGATGATCGGGTGTGATAGACTCAACGTTCACATACAATGGGTGCAAAACAGTTGCACACGCGGAACACTCGGGTTAAGCTTGACGAGCCTAGCATGTGCAAACATGGCCTCGGAACACATGAGACCGAAAGGTCGAGCATGAATCATATAGTTGATATGATTAGCATTGAGATGCTTACCACTGAAACTATTCTCGACTCACGTGATGATCGGACTTGAGATAGTGGATTTGGATCATGTACCACTCAAATGACTAAGAGAGATGTACTTTTTGAGTGGGAGTTCTTAAGTAATATGATTAATTGAACTAATTATCATGAACATAGTCTCATGGTCTTTGCGAATTACGATGTAGCTTGCGCTATAGCTCTACTATTTTTATATGATCCTAGAGAAAATTTAGTTGAAAGTTGATAGTAGCAAACTTTGCAGACTAAGTCTGTAAAACTGAGGATTGTCCTCGTTGCTGCGCAGAAGCCTTATGTCCTTAATGCACTACTCAGTGGGCTGCACCTCGAGCGTCGTCTGTGGATGTTGTGAACATCCGACATACACGTTTCTGATGACTACGCGATAGTTCAGTGTATAATACTTAATGGCTTAGAAGCAAGGCGCCGAAGATGTTTTGAAACGTCACGGAACATAAGAGATGTTCTAAAGAGATGAAATTGTGATTTCATGTTTGTGCCCTTGTTAAGAGGTATGAGACCTCCGACAAGATTCTCTGTCCACAAAGTAAAGGAGAAAAGCTCAATCGTTGAACGTATGCTCAGATTGTTTGAGTACGACAATCGCTTGAATCAAGTGGTAGTTAATCTTCCAGATGAGATAGTGATGGTTCTCCAAAGTCACTGCCGCCAAGCTGTGAGATCTTCGTGATGAACTATAACATATCAAGGATAGATACAATGATCCTTGAGCGATTCGCAATGTTTGACACTGCAAAAGTAGAAATCAAGAAGAGCATCAATAGTTGATGGTTAGTAAAACCACTAAGTTTCGAGAAAGGCAAGGGCCAGAAGGGATACTTCATGAAACGGCAAAACAATTGCTGCACTAATGAAGATACCCAAGATTAAACCCAAGCTCGAGACTAAGTGCTTCTGTTATGAGGGAAACAGTCACTAAGGCAGAGCAACTCTAGATACTTGGTAGATAAGAAGGCTGGCAAAGTCAAAAGAAGTATATTTGATATATATGATGTTGATGTGTACTTTACTAGTACTCCGAGTAGCACGAGGGTATTGGATATCGGTTCGGTTGCTAAGTGATTAGTAACACGAAATGAATGCTATGGTATAAATGGAGACTAGCTAAAGGCGAGGTGACGATAAGTGTTGGAAGTGTTTCCAAGGTTGATGTGATCAAACGTCGCACGCTCCCTCTATCATCGGGATTGGTGGTAAAACCTAAATAATTGTTATTTAGCATTTGCATTGAGCATGAACATAATTGGATCGTGTTTATTGCAATACGATTATTCATTTAAAGAGAATAATAGTTGTTCTATTTGCTTGAATAATTGCCCTCAATGGTTTATTGAATCTCGATCGTTGTGTTACACATGTTCATAATATTAGTGCCAAAAGATACAAAGTAATAATGATAGTACCACTTAGTTGTGGCACTGCCACTTGGGTCATGTTGGTATAAAATGCATGTAGAAGCTCCATGCTGATGGATCTTTGTACTCACTCATTTTTGAAACGTTTGAGACATGCAAACCATACCTGTTGGTATAAATGCATGAAGCAACTCCATGCGAGATGGATCGTTTGGACTCACTTGGTTTTTGAATCACTTGAGACATGCAAAACATGCCACATGAAACAAGAGAGTAACTTGTTGGGAGTGATACATTTTGATGTATGCAGTTCATTGGGTGCTGAGGCACGCAGTGGATATCATTATGTTCTTACTTCAATGACGATTTGAGTAGATACAAGGGTATTTACTTAATGAATCACAAGTCTGAAATATTGAAAAGTTCAATTCTGTTTCAGAGTGAAGTTCGTCGTAACAAGAGGATAAACTGTCGACGATGTGATCATAGAAATGAATATCTGAGTTACGAGTTTTGGTACGCAGTTAAGACAATATGGAAATTGTTTCGCAGTTCATGCCACCTGGAAAATCATAGTGTGACGATGTGTCTGAACGTCATAGCCACGCACTATTTGGTATGGTGCATACTATGATGTCTCTTATCGAATTACCACTATCGTTTATGGGTTATGCATTAGAGACAACCGCATTCACTTTAAATAGGGCACCGTGTATTTCCATTGAGATAACACAGTATAGACTGAGGTTTAGAGAAATCTAAGCTGTCGTTTCTTGAAAAGTTTGGGGCTTCGACACTTATGTTAAAAAGTTTCAGTCTGATAAGCTCGAACCCAAAGACGATAAATGCATCTTCTTAGGATATCCAAAACAGTTGGGTACATCTCCTATCTCAGATCTGAAAGCAAAGTGTTTGTTTCTAGAAATGGATCCTTTCTCGAGGAAAGGTTTCTCTCGAAAGAATTGAGTGGGAGGGTGGTAGAACTTGATGAGGTTATTGAACCATCACTTCAACCAGTGTGTAGCAGGGCACAGGAAGTTGTTCCTGTGGCGCCTACACCAATTGAAGTGAAAGCTGATGATGGTGATCATCGAGCATCGGATCAAGTTACTACAAACCTCGTAGGTTGACAAGGTCGCGTACTACTGCAGAGTGGTACGGTAACCCTGTCTTGGAGGTCATGTTGTTGAGCAACAGTGAACCTACGAGTTATGGAGAAGCAATGGTGGGCCCGGGTTCCGACAAATGGCTGGAGGCCATGAAATCCGAGAGAGGATTATATAAAACAAAGTGTAGACTTTGGAGGAACTACTTGATGGTAGTAATACTATTGAGTAAAGATGGATCTTTGTAAGGAGGAGAGACGATGATGGTGATAAGGCACTATTAAGAAAATCTCGACTTGTCGCAAAGATGTTTCCGACAAGATCATATAGTTGACTATGATGACACTTTCTCACTCATAGTGATGCTAAAAGTCTGTTGGAATTATGTTAGTAGTCACTGCATTATTTGTGAAATATTGCACATCGGAAGACAAAACATTGTTTCCTCGACGGTTTCCTTGAGCAAACATTGTATGTGATACAACCAGGAGGTTTTGTCGATCCTAAAGGTACTAACAAGTATGCAAGCTCCAGCGATCCTTCATTGGACTGGTGCAAGCATCTCGGAGTTGGAATATACACTTTGATGAGATGATCAAAGATTTTGGGTTTGTACAAGGTTTATGAGAAACTTGTATTTCCAAAGAAGTGAGTGGGAGCACTATAGAATTTCTGATAAGTATATGTGGTTGACATATTGTGGATGAGAAGTAATATAGAATTTCTGTAAAGCATACAAGGTTGTTTGGAAGGAGTTTTTCAAAGGAATACCTGGATTGAGCTACTTGAACGTTGAGCATCAAGATCTATGGAGATAGATCGAAATGCTTGATAGAAGTTTCAAACAAGATGCATGCCTTGACAAATCTTTGAAGGAGTTCAAAATAGATCAGCAAAGAAGGAGTTCTTGGTTGTGTTGTAAGGTGTGAATTTGAGTAAGACTCAAAACCCGACCCCGGTAGAATAAAGAGAATAGACGAAGGCCGTCTTCTATGCCTTGGCCGTAGAATCTGAAGTATGCCATGCTGAGTACTGCACATGATGTGTGCCTTGACTCAAGGTTTGTTGAGAGGTACAGAGAGTGATCCATGATTGAATCACTAGCAGCGGTCAAAATTTATCCTTAGTAACTGAAGGACTAAGGAATTTTTCTCGATTATGGAGGTGGTTAAAGAGTTCGTCGTAAAGGGTTACGTCGATGCAAGCTTTGACACTAATCCGAATAACTATGAGTAGTGAAACGGATTCGTATAGTAGAGTAGATATTTGGAGTATTTCAGAATAACACATAGTAGCAGCATCTATAAGATGACATAAAGATTTGTAAAGAACACACGGATCTGAAAGTTTCAAAACCGTTGACTAAAACCTCTCTCACGAGCGAGACGTGATCAGACCCCAGAACTATATGGGTGTTAGATTCGTTAGAATCACATGGTGATGTGAACTAGATTATTGACTCTAGTGCAAGTGGGAGACTGTTGGAAATATGCCCTAGAGGCAATAATAAATTAGTTATTATTATATTTATTTGTTCATGATAATCGTTTATTATCCATGCTATAATTGTATTGATTGGAAACACAATACTTGTGTGGATACATAGACAAAACACTGTCCCTAGTAAGCCTCTAGTTTACTAGCTCGTTGATCAAAGATGGTCAAGGTTTCCTGACCATAGGCAAGTGTTGTCACTTGATAACGGGATCACATCATTAGGAGAATCATGTGATGGACTAGACCCAAACTAATAGACGTAGCATGTTGATTGTGTCATTTTGTTGCTACTGTTTTCTGTGTGTCAAGTATTTGTTCCAATGACCATGAGATCATATAACTCACTGACACCGGAGGAATGCTTTGTGTGTATCAAACGTCGCAACGTAACTGGGTGACTATAAAGATGCTCTACAGTTATCTCCGAAGTTCTTCGTTGAGTTAGTATGGATCGAGACTGGGATTTGTCACTCCGTGTGATGAAGAGGTATCTCGGGGCCCACTCGGTAATACAACATCACACACAAGCCTTGCAAGCAATGTGACTTAGTGTAAGCCACGAGATCTTTTATTACGGAACGAGTAAAGAGACTTGCCGGTAAACGAGATTGAAATAGGTATGCGGATACTGACGATCAAATCTGGGGCAAGTAACATACCGAAGGACAAAGGGAATGACATACGGGATTATATGAATCCTTGGCACTGAGGTTCAAACGATAAGATCTTCGTAGAATATGTAGGATCCAATATGGGAATCCAGGTCCCGCTATTGGATATTGACCGAGGAGTCACTCGGGTCATGTCTACATAGTTCTCGAACACGCAGGGTCTGCACACTTAAGGTTCGACGTTGTTTTATGCATATTTGAGTTATATGGTTGGTTACTAAATGTTGTTCGGAGTCCCGGATGAGATCACGGACGTCACGAGGGTTTCCGGAATGATCCGGAAACGAAGATTGATATATAGGATGACCTCATTTGATTACCGGAAGGTTTTCGGAGTTACCGGGAATGTATCGGGAATGACGAATGGGTTCCGGATGTTCACCGGGGGGGCAGCCCACCCCGGGGAAGCCCATAGGCCTTGAGGGTGGCGCACCAGCCCTTGGTGGGCTGGTGGGACAGCCCAAGAAGGCCCTATGCGCCATATATAGAAAATCAAAGAGAAAAGGAAAAAAAGGAGGTGGGAAGGAGGAGAAGGACTCCACCTTCCAATCCTAGTTGGACTAGGATTGGAGGAGGACTCCTCCTCCCCTTGGTGCGCAGCCCTTGGGGCTCCTTGAGCCTCAAGGCAAGCCTCCCCTCCCTCCTCTTATATATATGGAGCTATTAGGGCTGATTTGAGACAACTTTTTCACGGCAGCCCGACCACATACCTCCACGGTTTTTCCTCTAGATTGCGTTTCTACGGAGCTCGGGCAGAGCCCTGCTGAGATTAGATCACCACCAACCTCCGGAGTGCCGTCATGCTGCCGGAGAACTCATCTACCTCTTCGTCTCTCTTGCTGGATCAAGAAGGCCTAGATCATCGTCGAGCTGTACGTGTGCTGAACGCGGAGGTGTCGTCTGTTCGGCACTAGATGGGAGCGGATCATGGGACGGATCGCGGGACGGTTCGTGGGGCGGATCGAGGGACGTGAGGACGTTCCACTACATCAACCGCGTTTATTAACGCTTCTGTTGTGCGATCTACAAGGGTACGTAGATCGGAAATCCCCTCTCGTAGATGGACATCACCATGATAGGTCTTTGTGCGCGTAGGAAATTTTTTGTTTCCCATGCGACGTTCCCCTACAGGCCCCTCTCCCCCTCTCTCCCGGCGGCGCCGGAACACCTCCCGGGACATCATTGTGTGACGACGATCTACACCAACACCTCCATCATCTTCACCAACATCTCCATCATCTTTCCCCATCTATATTCAGCGGTTCACTCTCCCGTAACCCGCTGTACCCTCTACTTGAACATGGTGCTTTATGCTGCATATTATTATCCAATGATGTGTTGCTAGTCTATGATGTCTGAGTAGATTATCGTTGTCCTATCGGTGATTGATGAATTGCTATGATTGGTTTAATTTGCTTGTGGTTATGTTGCTGTCCTTTGGTGCCCATCATATGATCGCGCGCGTGGATCACACTATAGGGTTAGTTGTATGTTGATAGGACTATGTATTGGCAGGCTAGAGTGACAGAAGATTCAAACCTAGCATAGAAATTGATGCATATGGGATTGAAGGGGGACCAATATATCTTATTGCTATGGTTGGGTTTTACCTTAATGAACGTTAGTAGTTGCGGACGCTTGCTAATAGTTCCAATCATAAGTGCATAGAATTCCAAGTAAGGGATGACATGCTAGCAGAGGCCTCTCCCACATGATACTTGATATCGATCTAGTAACGTAGTCAATTGCTTAGGGACAATTCCGCAACTCCTACCACCACTTTTCCACACTCGTTAGACACTCATAGTTGTTTCTTTATCTAACCAGCCCCTAGTTTTACTTAGTGTTCTTTACTTTCTTGCAAGCCTATCCTATCACTCCTACAAAGTACTTCTAGTTTCATACTTGTTCTAGGTAAAGCGAACGTAAAGTGTGCGTAGAGTTGTATCGGTGGTCGATAGAACTTGAGGGAATATTTGTCCTACCTTTAGCTCCTCATTGGGTTTGACACTCTTACTTATCGAGAAAGGCTACAATTGATCCCCTATACTTGTCGGTTATCAGGGCTTCTATCGGAAAACGTTCGATTAGCCATTGTGAAGCTATGTGCATTCCTCAATGCAATCTCTCAGAAGGTGATCGATCCAGTAATCTTGCTAAGGTTAAGGACTGATTTGGTGCAAGGTCTTGTTAGTTTCGAGCTGGTGTTCCCACCATCTTTCTTCAATATCATGACGCACGTCCTAGTTCATCTAGTTGACGGGATTGTCGTTTTGGGCCCTGTATTTCTACACAATATGTTCCCATTTGAGAGATTCATGGGAATCTTAAAGAAATATGTTTGTAACCGCGCTAGGCTAGAAGGAAGCATCTCCATGGGCCATCAAACAGAGGATGCCATTGGATTTTGTGTTGACTTCATTCCTGACCTTAACAAGATTAGTCTCCCTCAATCGCGGTATGAGGGGAGACTGACTGGAAAAGGCACGCTAGGAGCGGACTCAATAAGTCCGGACGGGCATTCTTGGTCTCAAGCACACTACACAGTTCTACAGAATTCTACCTTAGTGACCCCGTATGTCGATGAACACAAGAATATTCTGAGCTCCAAACACCCGCACCAGTGTGACGACTGGATTACATTTGAACACATCAGGACTTTCGGCAGTTGGTTGCAAAAACGTCTCATGTGTGACAACACTGTTTTTGATGAGCTGTACTCATTGGACAGGGGACCATCTTCGACTGCATTTACTTACCAAGGGTATGAGATAAATGGGAATACATTTTACACGATCAACCAAGACCAAAAGAGCACCAACCAAAACAGCAGTGTCCGCTTTGATGCAACAACCAAGAGGGGAAAGGACACATATTATGGTTACATAGTGGACATATGGGAATTTGACTATGGACATGATTTCAAGGTCCCTTTTTTCAGTGCAAATGGGTCAATCTGTCAAGAGGCGGAGTACAGATAGACCCACAGTACGGAATGACAACGGTGGATCTGAACAATCTTGCGCACGTAGAGGAACCATTCGTCCTAGCCAATGATGTGGTGCGGGTTTTCTATGTGAAGGACATGTCTATCAAGCCAACAAAAAGAAAATATAAGGAAGCGAATACATCATACGATGATCCAAAACGCCACATAGTTCTTTCAGGAAAAAGAGACATCGTGGGATTGGAGGGCAAGACAGACATATCTGAAGATTATGAAAAGTTTCATGAAATTCCTCCCTTCAAAGTCAAGGCTGGCCCAAGCACCCTATTAAACGTTGAAGATTATCCATGGCTACGGTGCAATAAGCAAATATAACAAGCAAAGAAAAAGTGAAGAATTGAAATGCCCTTTATAACAGATGAGTTTTCGTATGAAACCCTGATACTTCGAAAGAGATTGTCCGTTTCGTACACGAAGTGCAACCAGTTTTTGCCGCAACCCTCTCAACTTTTTAGCACATGCTATGTGGGTGAAATGATGATACCATGTCAACTTTCAACATTTTTAGAGTTCATTTGTAGTGCTTTTCAATTTAAGGGTCATTTAGCTCAAAAAAATCAGTAAATGCATGAAAAATACCAAATGAAGTCAGAAATAGTTGAAAATTGATGATGTGGCTTTGAATGGTGCATTTTGAAAACACAAAAAGTTTTTGAGTTCAAATAAGTTCAAAAAAATGAAATCCATTTGTAACACATGAGTTTTCGTATGAAACTGTGATACTTCGAAAGAGATTGTCCGTTTTATACACGAAGTGCATCCAGTTTTTGCCATAACCCTCTCAACTTTTTAGCACATGCTATGTGGGTGAAATGATGATACCATGCCAACTTTCAACATTTTCAGAGTTTATTTGTAGTGCTTTTCAATTTAAGGGTCGTTTAGCTCAAAAAAATTAGTAAATAGATGAAAAATACCAAATGAAGTCAGAAATAGTTGAATTTTGTGACCTAAAAGCAAAATGATTCACTGGAAAATAGTAAGCGGGAATAAAATAAAATAAATAAAGTACAAAAATAGATTTTTTTTATAAATGTCACCTATTGGGCGACCACGGCGTGAATACGACTAGAAACCCAACCAGCCTATTGGGCCACGATTCAGGCCCGCGGTAGGCCCAATAGGCCCACACGCAGTGACAGATTAGGTCCGGAAGCCTGCAATTGAGAGGATCTTGAGAGGTTGTGTGTAGCAGCGGAGCTTGAGAGGTTGTGTGTAGCAGCGCTTATAAACCACTCGCTACCTCTCTCGGCTAGCGATGTGGGACAAAACTTTTGGCCCAGGGCAGCACCACACTTTGGTCCCGATTGGTGGCTCCAACCGGCACCAATACGGACCTTTCGTCCCAGTTGGAAACCGACACCAATACAGACCTTTCGTCCTGGTTGGCGTCACCAACCGGTTGTAAAGGTCTCTTCTTCCCGCCCTTTTGGGCCGACGAAATTGACCTTTAGTCCTAGTTGCTCTACCAAACTAGGACTAAAGTGTTGTTTTGGTTCCGGTTTGAGCCACCAACCGGAAACAAATGTATTCGTATATTATGGGAGTTGTCAAAATTTCCACCAAGTTCCATTTCCCCACGTTCTCTCTTCGTCGTCGCCGTCGCACCCAAGCCCGTCGCCGCCGGCCCGCGCCTCCTCCACGAGCCCGTCGTCGCCGTCGTCGTCGCTCCCGAGCCCGTCGTCGCCCCGAGCCGATCACCGTCGCCGTCACTCCCGAGCCCGTCGTCGCCCCGAGCCCATCGCGCATCGTCGTCCCCGAGCCCGTCGCACGCCGTCGTCCCCGATCCCGTCGTCGCCCCGAGCCCATCACGTGCCATCGTCCCCAAGCCCAACGTCATCGACGTCGTCGTTGCCGTCGCCCCCGAGCCCATCGTCGTCATTATTGTTGCCCGTCGCCGTCGCCGTCGCCATAGCCCCCGAGCCCATCGTTGTCGTCGTCGTCATCGCCTGTCGTCCTTCCGAAGCCCACCGTTGTCGCCCGTCGACACACCGGTAGCACGTCCATCTGCATCTCCCTATTTGCGAATCCATGTTTGAGGAGACGTAGTCTAATTGCGAATCCATGTGTGTGTATTTCCGTCTTATTAGAATATGTTGGGTACATTTTTGAACTCCCCAATGTGACACAAGTTATAAAAATTATAAAAATATTTATATTAGATTAAGTTACAATAGCAAATTAAGTTACAATAGCAAATATTTATATTAGATTAAGTTTTTATGTTAATATTTGGGATTATGTATAAAATTTAGTTTTTTACCTAATTTTTATTTTAGTTTTAATAAAAAGTATTTTACCAAAAAAGGGCTTCCCCCACTTTGTAATATTTGCAGAAACAATGGATATTTCAAGAGACATGGACCAAGAAGAAATTTTGGGGGATGTAATCCACGGCGATGGTAATGTCGATTTTTTCTCAACGACATCGATGGTCTCGAAGGAGAGGATTACGGCTCCGGTGATCGAACAATGGAGGAGGAAGGACATTATCATGATGGCTTCGGTGACTACCTAATCCCGGAGGAAGGAGACCATGATGACGGCTCCGGTGATCGAACGGAGGAGGGAGCTATTGAAAAGTCTGGGTCGAGGCAAGCTACGTAACGAGACGAGGCCAGAAGAGAAGGTTGGGCAAGGAACAAAAGTTCACGATCACAGCACTCGCGGACGATGGCCTACCAATTGAACCCAAGCGGACCAAGGACGCATTTTCTGCTTGGTGTGGAGCTATTGTTAGGGACAACATCCCGATCAGCATCAAGCAATGGAATAAGCCTAAAGGAGACGACTTCCATGAAGGTGATTATGTCATCGATAGGCAGAAAGACGATCTTTGGACCACGCTGAAGGAAAATTTCACCCTACCTCCATAGGAGGATCCGGATAAGCAGTTATAGAGCCACTGGTCAAGGCGTGTTCTCTTAAGAAGATGGCAGATCTATTCAGGAGGTGGAAGAATAAGTTGAAACCAAAGTTTGTCGACAAAGGGAAGACTCCAGAATTCGTCGGGCGATTTGAGAAGATGAGAGATCACTGGCCCGCATTTGTGGCCTACAAGACATCAGACAAAAATAAGAAAATGTCAGAGAGAAACAAGAACAATGCTGCAAAGAAGCAGTATCACCATCACACGGGGTCAGGTGGCTACCTCAAAGGCCGTCCGTTGTGGGACAAAGCTGAGAATGACCTGATTGCCAAAGGGGTCCAAGCACAGACATGGAACTGGCCCAACCGTTCAAGGAATTGGTTCTGCGGGGTTGGGGGAACTTTGGACCCTGAAATAGGGAAGTGTCGTTGGACGAACGAGCAACTTGCAACACCCATCAACAAGCTTCACCAGTGTATCACCGCAGCGTGGGAAGGGACGTTCTTTCCCAACAGAGAGAAGGACGAGCTGACTGAGGCCCTAGGGTATGCTGAGCACCCTGGACGAACACGAGGCACACCAGGCTCCGTTCCGTGGAAGGTTGGGTTTCCCGACGCAGACGATTACAGAAGCCGAGAGAGAAAGAGGAAAGCGGAGCTGAGCGACATGCAGAAGATCAATGCAAGACTACAAATTCTAGAGGAACTTGAGAGCCAGCGAGCTGCCGACCAACCATCTCAGCAGCACGAAACTACCCCAGAAGTTACCCCGACATCTCAGCATAGAAGCAGCATGGCTTCCACGAAGCTCGTTCATCCTGACTTCACGGCTCCTAGCTACCCCGTGGATAGTATCACGGAGTCTCAACCTTGTGATCTTTTGACGAAATGCCGGAACCTCAGTTTCAAGGCTGCTATCGGCTTTGTTGCACCTCCTGAACCCAACAGAACTTTCCACTGCCTTCCGATTCCAGGTGGCTTTGCTATTGTGATGGTGGATGAAGTAAAGGAGGGATTTGAGAAACTCGAGCTTGACCACCCTACAAGTGAAGGGGAGAATAAGCTGGTTCATGCTATGAGGAGTACATGTCTATGGCCGAAGGAGTACATCAAGCTTCCAAACTGGACGCCTCCTCCTCCTTCTCCTCCAACGAGTGATCAGGGCACTCCTCATCCTCCTCCGTCAAGTGATCAGGGCACTCCGGCTCCTCCGACGCGTGAGGGCACTCCGCCTCATTCTTTTGCTCCTCCTCCGGAGCGTGAGGGCACTACGCCTCCTTCTTCAACTCCTCCTCCGGCGCGTTGGAGCAGTCCGCCTCCTTCTTCAGCTCCTCCTCCGGCGCGTCGGAGCAGTCTGCCTCCTTCACCGGCTCCTCTTCCAGTGCGTCGGAGCAGTCCTCCTCCTTCGGCTCCTCCTCAGGCGCGGCATAGCAGTCCTCCTCCTTCGGCTCCTCCTCAGGCGCGTCGGAACAGTCCTCCACCTTCGGCTCCTTCTCGGGTGCGTCGGAGCCATCCTCCTCCTTCGTCTCCTTCTCAGGCGCGTCGGAGCAGTCCGCCTCCTCTGCAACAGCGGAAGACAGACATCGTCGCCGCTCCGCCGAAAATTACACAAGTAAGAAAGAAGCCGCCTCCTCCTCCTTCTATAAAGCGGAAGACAGACTCTGCCGCAGCTCTGGCGGCTAGCAGTGATGCAATGTTAGCAAAACGAAGAAGTGGGAGAACAATTCCCCAGCTCGGTCAACATAAGAAGCAATTGTGCCCCCCGCTCAAGGTGTCTAGCGATATCGTCGTCGCTAATCATCCGGGGTTGCTGCCCGGTACCAATCCTGGTGATTACGTGAAGGATTCAGTAATTTTTGATATAGCTAAGGTAACAAATAAAGAAACATATGAATACGTGCTCGGGAAGCCTCTCATCAAACCTGTTCATCCTCCTCTAACACCGAGGATGCACGAATTGCATGAGTGGTACATGAACATCTTCAGGGATACTGGGAAAAACGCTATCTATATGAGAGTGAAAAAATATCACAATTTCATTGGAACTTCACTGCTGGTTGTTCAATTTGAGGAGTTATTTCATTTATACAATCAACTGGCCCTCGACAAGCAACTCTGGACTTCCTACTGTTTGTAAGTATTACTTCTATAGTTAAGTATCTAGGTCAGCTCGTTCATTGCATGTATATATAATTATCCTCACTATATATATTATGCAGATTGAAGCTCGCCGAATTAAAAAAGTAGGAATCTTCGACGTTGGGTTCATTAGACCAGAAGTCGTAAATGTACTGTCGGTACGAAATGAAACCAAAGAGACCGAGGTTAGCTTGCTAAACTCGTTGCTTGCAAATCAAAACAAAAGGGAAATATTCTTTCCTTACAACTTCAAGTGAGTGTTGTTGTCTTCTGTGTATACTCGATTTCGCTTACTCGAGGTTAAGTAAACGTAAATGATGACTTATATATGCGTGCACAGTTACCACTTTATTCTGCTATCCATTAAGATTGACGGGGCAAAAGTATCTGTCTTAGACTCGAGACATAAAGATCCTGAGGATTATGCGGACATGACTACAATGTTCAGGAAGTAAGTTCAGTCAATACCGGGACCATACCGGCATGCAACTTTCGTTAATTTCCTGATATCAAGTAATCATTTTCATTGCCTGGCAGGGCTTGGAAGGAGATCACCTCAAAGTCTCCCGGTCTAAACAAAGAGTTGCAATCTACGCACCCCCGAGTAGGTAGTACTAGCTAGTTCCGCGCATCTCCAATTGATTCAAGTTTTCATCAATACTAGATCATGAAAGACGCGCGTTGCTACGCACGTCTATTATGAATTTAGGATGAAATTATTATTGATATATTTGTATAACATTAATTATTTTATTGTGGTTTGCGATGTTTATTTTGTTGCATATTATTTTTGTATAAATTAGGTCAAGGTTTAGAAAGTTTGACTCGAGACAAAGCTAATACGTGAAGTAAATAAAAACGAAGGGAGTACATGCTTAACAACACAATAGTGTAGATTGAAACAATACAAACATGACTACAGAATTTTCATGTAAGCTCAAAACATATAATGTCCTCATTTTGAAAGATAGACGCGTGGAAATTATAGTACATGCCATGCTTATCATCTCATCATCCAAATAAATGCGGAAGGTGAAACCAAAGAAAAAAAGTATGTGCATGCAGGAACAGGACCAAAAGCAAAGAACTACAGAATTTAGACAGTCAACTGTCCCCAAAACGCTGTTTTTCACCGAAAAGAGATAAAGCACTTTGTACACGGAACAATACTGAATCACCTTTAATAGAACAGTCCAAACCAAACCACAACCTTCAATCTCTCAGTCCGATCATGTCAAACATCTCCAGGGAATCAACTAATCCGACCAAGACCAATCCACCATAACGAACAAAGATGAAAGCAAACAAACTGCTGCATGTTCATATAATCTCTACTAGCAAAAAGACCCGTGCGTTGCAACGGGAGAAAAACAATTATAATCTCCAATGATGTTGATTATATTATGTCTTTAAAATTTTAGGACATTTCTTGAAATGCATGAACATTTCTTGAATTAGCAAACATTTTTTCAATTGCACTCAAAAAATAACACACAAACTTTTTTTTAAAATCATGGACTTTTATTGTTTCACCAACATTGTTCTCAAAATTATGAACATTTTTCTGAATATGCAAATATTTTTACAAAAATCCTAAGCATTTTTGAATTCACAAACATTTTTTATTTTCTTCAAACTTTTATTTCAAAATTCCCAGTTTATAAATTGCAAAAGTTTTTCAAAGTTCTAAATTATTTTAAAAAAAGGAACATAAAAATGAAAATAAAATGAGACTAAAAAAATGAGACACGAACTGTTTTTAAGATTTTTACACGGACTTTTGTTTCAAATCGTTGACTTTTTTATTTTATGGACATTTTCTCAAAGTTTAAACATTTTTTTATATGCAAACATTTTTCAAAACTCCTGAGTAGTTTTTGAATTCTCAAAAAAAATATGTTTTTTTTGAATATTTTATTTCGAAATTCTCAGTTTCTTAAAATTGAGAAAAGTTGTTTGAAGTTCTAAATTATTTAAAGTAGAAAAACAAAATGGAACTGAAAAGAAAAATAAAAAAACAAAACTAAAAAACAGGCGCCTGCGCATGGGCCGACCCAAACAGGTGTGCTGCATCTTTTTGCCAACGCCCAGAGCGTAATATAGGAGGTGCCTACATGGGTCGGCCCAGTCCGGAGATTTTCCTGTTTGAAACGTTTTTTATGACTTATAGGTGGCATTGGTGTGTAATTTTAGTCAACTTTAAATGCAATTTCGATGACGTACGGAAGAAGCACTATTTGCTTTATTAATAGGTAAGATTGAACGAACACACCTAGTTATCCTCGCCAAAACTAATCTCCATTAATAGTGACGACCTTGAATTAAATGAGAATTAGGATAAAATGGATAAGCCACGACCCTAAATCATATCACAATCAGAGTATGATAGATTAGCCACAACTCTAAATCAGATCAGTAGTCAAAGAAAAATAGATTAGCCACGACCTGAACCAACCAGCGAGGTTCAGAAGACGAAGAGATAAAAATTAAGAGCACAACAGACCAGGGACAAATAATTTTTCAAGTAAGATCAAAACAGATTATAATGTTCTAATCTCATGCTTATCATCTCATCAACCAAATAAGTGGGGATAGTGGAAGCAAAGAAAAAACAGTATGTGTCATGCTTATAATCTCAACCAATCAAGAGGGAAAAGTTAACAGTATGTGTCATGCTTAATCTCAACCAAGTGTGTGTGGGGGTGGTGGGTGGCTAAATCATAACTTAAAACTGTTGGTAGTTATTGACTAAGTTCTAAAATGCAGAAGAGTCAGCAGCAGTTGCTTTGATTGATGTGTTGAAGGTGACATGTAAATTTGAAATTGATGGATTCCCTAAGCTAGCCATGGCAATTAACAGACTTCCAGTCTTCTAAAAACAGAGAGACAACTACTTCTATCTTGCATGGGCTTATGCAATACCATCTTTTATCCTAAAGATTCCAGTCTCTTTAGTTGAATCGGTAGCTTGGACATCAATAGCCTACTACCTGATTGGCTATACCCCAGAAGCATCTAGGTAAAATTGCAGTTCTGTTGTAGAAACTAATTAATTAGTGGGAAGGAATCACTAATTCAACCAGAACAGCATTTTCTTTAATTCGGTATCACCATTCACCCATTCTGAGTCATTGAGATGTTGACTATAATCACCCAAGTGAAAAGAGTACAAGTAAAACATTGTTTATATCGGAATAATAACCCTCCAACCCAATCAACCGGATGGTTTTGTTCATGTAAATTATCTTCATGGGTTGAACACGAACTGAACGGTTCCCTTCCATCTGCCCATAAGGTGGCGTTGTACATATGTTTATGCATTAAGAAAGTCAAGAAAGAATGAAATGGATGATATGATACACCTGACCTGTATTTACTCCACGTTCTATTTCTACTAGCAATACCAGAGGATACATCAACATCGGTTGAGCAGAGCTGAGAGCCATTACGATTCGTTAGTTGAAAAATTCCCCAAACCAATATACCAGAACCAGCAGCAAGCACTTGGATTGACACGACCTGCAACCAACATAGTGGAAATCACTTCAAAGAAAATTAACAGAGTTGAACCACGGGTGAAGAAAAGATAGTGTGGTTGGGAGAGAAAAAACTACGGAGACGTTGAAGATGGAGGGGCAACCTGGTGGATCGGACACGCATGGCTGCTAGCGTGCTAGGGGGGAAGCTCCATGGTGTCGGTGGACGTATCCTCAGGCAGTCGAGGTGAGGTCATGCCCTGGTGTGCTGTGCTGACCTCCGGTAGAGGCCAATCTTGAAGCCTTGGCGAGGTGGATGCGGTCGTGGCGGATTTGACCGCCGCCTGGCCTGGTCGATCTCCCTCTTCTTTTCTTTTCTGACAAGAGGAGATGGTGGGAGACGAGGTGGACGGCTTTGGGGGAATGGATATGGGAAGAGGCCGGCTGCGAGGTGACATGAGGGAGATGAGGTGGTTGCCGGCGGCGATGTGTGAGCCTGATGTGAGGGGAGGGGACGGGTGGAGTGGGTCGTACGGTGGACATAGATGGGCTATCATACCAGCCCATCCAAAGCCCAATCAACCACAGGTCGTCGGAAAAATCGCCAGAGTAGCAGCCCCTTAGGACATGCGGCCCAAGTCGCGGTAACCAAGTGCTGAAACGATCATCTGACGACAAAAATGATTAAAAGCAAAATCTAACGGTCGTTATTGTTGGGATCGTGAGAGAGCTCGCTTTAGGTGCAGTTTTACTGTCCTAAATATCATTATCATGCTTGCTTATCAGTTTAACTGAACTCTATTCTCGTAAAGTGCTTGTAGCACGTAGCTGGGACTGAAAATGTGCATACTACATATGTGAGTTCATTTGCCTCTCGACCTCTGGGCGGGGCATCTCTGACCAATAATTTGAAGTACGTAAATAATATTTACAATTTTATTTTATATATTACCATCAATTGTGTTGAGTTTTATTCATATATATGCATGTATTGACCCCCTTTTTTAAATTAAATCTGGAAGAAGTGGGATGAACCGTCATACCTAAAGACGGAGAATACCATGTGAGCTATTTGTGATTGGATCTTAGGTAGATGATGTTAGACATTGTAAAAGATGTTATATTGTAAAAGATGTTAGGGATTGTAAATGGTTTCCTTCATTTTCTTATTAGATAGCGTCATGTTCTCTCTATATGTATAGTAGCTAGTGTCGACCAAGCACGGAGAAAGAGAGGACACTTCTCTCTATTAGCTAGCTAACACAATATGAAACCACTAAATTAACCCACCAACCCCCCCCCCCTCCAACCCCCCCCCCACCCCTCCCCCCATTAAAAAAAACTCCAGCTCTGGCCAGACGCTGACGCGTGGATGCAATGTTGTCCCGGTGAAAAGGATCGAGATGGACCTAGAGGGGGGTGAATAGGTACAGTTCCAAATTTTAATAATTACTTAGCAATTTTAGGCAAAAGTGCGGAATATGAGTGTAGGACTAATAATTGCTATGACAAGGGGTAAGCTATTTAGAGTGAAGTAAGGCAAGCGGTAAACAATAATCAAATACAAGTACGTAATAAGGATTAACACAAGTAGAGAGTTAGGGTTAGGAATAACCGAAACTCCAAGAGAGACGAGGATGTATCCCGATGTTCACTTCCTTGGAGGGAAGCTACGTCACCATTAGAGGGGCGGATGTTACCACGAAGGAACACCAACGCCACGAAGGCTCACCCTATTCTCCCTTTGAGATAACTCCACAGAGGCGTTTCTCAACCACTAGTCGTAAGCCTTGAGGTGGCTTCCAAACCTTCACAAACTTTCCGGGGGAAATCACAATGGTTTGATTCCTCTCCGAAGACTCCTACCACCTAGGAGTCTCCAACCTCCAAGAGTAACAAGATCACGGGGATTGCTCAAAACTTGCTGAAATCACAAATCACTTTGGTGGGAAGGAGGAGAAGGAGACGATCTATCTTTTGATTGGAACAACACTCAAAAGGACTCACAAATGCTCTTGGGATCTAAGATTTGGTGTAGACAAGAGTGAGTGAGAAGAAGGGTGTTCTTGGATGTGTTCTAGCTATGTTGGACACCCTCTCACGAAGTGGGAGGGGGTATATATAGTGGGGAGTGTAAAACAGCCGTTGGGGACACTTTAAGTCACACAGGGTTTGGACGTCCAGTAGTTTACGGAAGTCCGGGCGTCCGCAAGGGGTCGGACGTCCGACAGGGGTCGGTCGTCCGAGAGCTGTAGACATGTCTGGAAACACTGTGAGTTGAACAGGGACCGGACGTCCGGAGAAGGCTGGAAATCTGAGTTATTCGACTCAACTTCTTCTCGTGCAAGGTTCCGGATTTCCGAAGGGGGGCGGACGTCCGGCCCTCGGACGTCCGGAGGGAGCCGGAAGTCTGAGTTATATGGCTCACGTTCTTCTGGTGCAGGGCTCCGGATTTCCGAAGCTGGTCGGTCGACCGGCCCTCGGATGTCCGGAGGGAGCCGGAAATCCGAGTTATAGGGCTCAAGTTCTTCTGGTGCAGAGCTCCGGATTTCCGAAGCATGTCGGTCGTCTGACCCTTGACCGGCCCTCGGACGTCCGGAGGGAGCCGGAAGTCCGAGGCATTAGACCTGTTTTGAGATAGGAGCAGAGTAGAGAATATGTGGTATTGAGCAGAATAGTGAAGATGTGGTATGAGCAAGTTCATTGCAAAACCTGTGATCCCCTCTTAATAGTGCGGGATCCCTATACTCAAGAATATTAAACTCAAAAGGATAGTCTACATCATCTTTTCTCAATCCCGAATCTTCTTGACATATAAATCCCGATCCTCTTAGACCACCTTTGGCACATAATTCTTAATCTACTAAAGTACTTGCCATCCTGAGATACACTCAACATAGGATTAGTTTCCTATGTATGTGTTGTCATTAACACCAAAAGTCGATTAGGGGCATAGCATGCACTTTCAATCTCCCCCTTTTTGGTAGTTGATGACAACATATACATAGGTCTCAAAAAGATTTATCATACATTATAGCCTTGGAGAGATTTAGTACGGAGCTCCCCCTTAGTATGTGCATGATAAAATATCGGAGCTCCCTTTTAATGTGTGTATCAAACATATAATGGATCATCATGTAAAGATAATAGATCATCATAGAAAGACAATAGATCATCGTAGAAGTAGTGGAGCAAAACATAATAGCCTATGATGATATCATAGCAATCCATAGCAATCGCAACATTCATAAGTAGCCACACATGAGTTTATCCATTACATTGTTCAACCATGCAAATTTAGACTAAATCTCCAAAGACTAAAAACTACGATACATTACTCCCCCTTTGGCACCAAGTACCAAAAAGGGAGGCACCAACAGCATCAACCATGCTCAGAGCTCATCAGCATCATCATCAGCATCATCCTCATCGTCAGGCAAGCCACTGCCACCAGCCTCGTCAAGGAAAGCAGCCCACTCAGGACCAGATGGGAAGCCAAAGTCAGAAGGAGGAGCAGCAGAAAGGGCCTGATCATCACTCACATCAAGAGCGCCCGAGTCTCTGAGACGAGCCTTGAGGGCATTCTTGGAGGAGACTAGGTGAGAAACCACATCATGGGTTTGACCACACTGGAAAGAGATGGCCTTCATCATAGCAGAATGTGCCTTGCCAATGAATTTGGCAAAGCGACCGAGAGGAGCGGAGCTAGATGAGGGGGTTGCTGACTGGGTAGCAGTGCGGCGAGTGGATGTGGAGGATGGGGTTTTCTTGGGAGCATAGTTGTCCGCCATGTGAGCGGGAATGACCCACTTGTGATGTGTGTGAGTGACAACAATACAGAAATCAGCAACATGATTAATAAGAGCCTGAATGAAGGGGGCATGAGGGAAAGCTCACTTGTATTGAAAACTAGCAAGCCGAATCTCATGCCATAGAAAGTGAGGCACATTAATTTTGCTCTTGGGGTGCTCGTACAAGTGTGACATGATGTCAATACAGTAGCCACTGCAAGAGCCCTTATCACCCATCTTGGGATAGATGGTGCGGATAAGACACTGAAAGATGATAAAGTAAGGTGAACGCCAGATGGATACCTGGTTAAGATCCTTCATGCGTTCATCCGCATCAAGCTCACGGAGTGGTTTGAGGAGATACCCACACGCCTCAATGGACTTAGGTGCATGGTTAGGATCATTCCTATGTATTTTGAAGCCGGAGTTGGGGAAACCAAGTGCGGCAACAAACGTATCATAAGAAGTTGTGAAGTGAACGTCAGAGGTGATCCAGCTAACAGTGTGGTTTGGACCAAAGAAGCATGCGGCATAGAACTGGTGAATGGCAGCAGCGTTAAAATCACGATGAAAAGCAAATGGGGCAGCAAGCCCCGATGGCTCAATAATCTCAATGGCACCCGGGTATTCCACCAGGTGCATGCGAATTTGCTCAAGATCTATGAAGTGATGAACAGAGAGACCCTTAGGAACTATGACTGTAGTAAAAATGTCTGCCTGGACGTGTGTGTGGAAACGTGAGTCCGTAGAGTCACGTACGACAGAGAATTGATCAATGTCGCGGCGGAAAGTGAGGTATGAAGACTTGGCAAGCGTGGTGAAGTTCGTGACTTCACGACCTAAGGTAGCAGGGGGTTCAAGTGAGATGCGACGAGCTTCACCTGCGGGCTGAGCAGCAGGAGGTGGTGGCATATAGGACGCCCTGCGAGTCCCGGACTTTGGCATGGACCTCCGAACGGCGGGCTGGTCATCACGGTCCTCGACGGCAAGCTCATCCTCGAAGTCAGAGCCATCACCATCAGACGACGAGGGGAGGTGTGGAGACGGAGGACGCCGGGTGGTCCGTTTGAAGGGACGACGTTTCCCTTCCGAGTCTGATCCCGTGCCAGTAGGGCCACGAGCGGATGAGCCAGCAGCGTCCTTCCGGACGGCGTGCTTAACCCTGGGCATGGTGCACAACAACCTACACGCACGGAAACCCAAATGAGGAACGAGCATGGTCAAACCATATGAACGAACACGTGGACTTGGGAGAGAGAGAACCAAACGCGAGGGGAACGGAGGAGATACCTGTAGATGGATCCCGCGGAGGAAGAAGATGAAGGAGAGAAGGATCTGCGGGGGAGATCAGGCAGATCTCAGGGGTGGCGGCGCGGGCGAGCGCTCCTGGTGCTGGCGGCGGCGGCTGCTGGGGAAAAGGGGGCGCGTGAGGGCTAGGGCAAAGCCCAGCCCCGCGCCCATCTATTTATAGGCCCCGATGTGTCAGACGTCCGACAGGCATCGGACGTCCGGAGAGGATTTTGCCGTCGGACGACCGACACTGGTCGGACGTCCGGAATGAGGTTAGCCGCCGGACGTCCGAGACACGTCGGACGACCGAGAGAGAGGAGGAGGCAGAGGCTGATTCTGGATTTTTTGATGATGAGATGATGATTTTTCATGGTTTCTCACAAAGAGCACGAACATAGTTGCCTACAAGCATTACATATACTACTTGTGCACAGAAGTTGATTTATGCATACTTTGTAAGCTCAAAACACAAAATTATGACCCACTCCCCCTAAATGCATGCCCACATCAAGACACAAACATAATGTGAGTGTGTGTATGTGTGCAAAGTTTCAAGTTATGTTATCAAGCTCCAAGATACCAAGTTCATGCCTAAGTTGACAGAACCTAGCTACGCTAAGTGGCTTGGTGAAAATGTCGGCGAGTTGCATGTCGGTACCCACATGGGTAATATCAATGTCACCCTTTTGCACATGGTCTCTCAAGAAATGATACCTAATATCAATATGTTTTGTGCGGGGGTGATCAATGGGGTTCTCGGAGATCTTTATGGCACTTTCATTATCACAGAGAAGAGGAACCTGTCGATACGTGATACCATAATCCTTTAGGGTTTGCCTCATCCATAACAGTTGGGTTGCACAGCTTGCGGCTGCAATATATTCGGCCTCGGCCATGGAGAGAGAAACACAGTCCTGCTTTTTCGAGGACCAACTTACCAAGGAGCGTCCAAGAAATTGACATGCACCGGAAGTGGATTTCCGTCCCACTTTGTCACCGGCCCAATCCGCATCGGAGTACCCAATAAGATCGAACTTTGCATCCTTAGGGTACCATAAGCCTAACTTTGGGGTGTGAACAAGGTATCTAAGAATATGCTTAATCGCCGTATGATGGCTTTCCCTAGGGGAAGCTTGAAATCTAGCACATATGCCTACACTTAACATGATCTCCGGTCTAGATGCGCAAAGATAAAGTAGCGAACCAATCATGGAGCAGTAAGTAGATGGGTCAAAAGGAATAACGTTGGTGTCTTCATTTAGAACTACATCTGTGGCCATGGGTGTCTTCATTGGTTTAGCATTTGTCATATCAAATTTTTCAATAATGTCCTTGAGGTACTTAGTTTGAGACAAGAAAATCCCTTCTTGAAATTGTTGTATTTGAAACCCAAGGAAGAACTTCAAGTCCGTGTTGAGTGACATCTCAAAGGTCTTGGTCATGGAGGCCACAAACTTCTTGCATAAATGGATGTTAGGAGAACCAAAAATGATGTCATCTACATAGATTTGGCATAAGATCAAGTCACCATTTTCCCTCTTAGTAAAAAGAGTGAGATCGATCACCCCCACCACAAAGCCATCATCAAGTAGGAACTTTTTAAGATGATCGTACCAAGCACGGGGTGCTTGTTTGAGGCCATACAGAGCCTTGTGAAGTTTGTATACATGGTCTTTGTGGTGAGGGTCAACAAACCCAGGTGGTTGTGATACATATACCTCTTCTTGTAGAGGACCGTTAAGAAAAGCACTTTTCACATCCATTTGATGCAAAGTAAAACCATTGAAAGCAGCATAGGCCAATAAAATGCGAATGGATTCGAGACGAGTAACAGGGGCGAAAGTCTCACCAAAGTCCAAACCTTCAACTTGGGAGTACCCCTGTGCTACTAACCTTGCCTTGTTGCGTAGGACAGTCCCATTCTCATCTTCCTTGTTCTTGAAAATCCATTTATTTCCAATGACATTGTGTTCCTCAGTTGGTCGTTCTACCAATGACCATACTTCGTTGCGTGTAAAACTGTTTAACTCTTCTTGCATAGCAAGGAGCCAGTCATTGTCACAGAATGCATCCTGAACCCTCTGTGGCACAGTACTAGAGACAAACAAAAAGTGAGCACAAAAGTTTGTTAATTGTTTATGATTCACTCTACCTTCCGACACGCCGGTGAGGATTTGATCAATATCAACACGACCGGCCACACGTGGCATGCTGGAGGTCAGGGTTTCACGAGGTTCGACTTTGTTTCCATCATCAACATCCTCAACATATGGATCATTTATGTGTGGAGGAAGATATTCCTCTTTGTGTCGCACCTGTTGAGGTTCATCATCAAACATATCCATACTTTGGTCTAGCTCTTGAAGATCAACTTGTTCTTGAGTGTGATCAGAATGAGAGACATGTTCTCCCACTTGATCCTCAACAACTGGCATGATATGTGTGCTAGTATCTTGTGGAGGTACGGGCAGTGAATTGTCTTGAGGATGAGAAATACTCTCATCATCTTCATCATCATCATGGGGTCTTTGTTCCATGGGAAGAAGTGCACCTACACCCATGTTCAAGATATCTTGTGAGGAGCCTTCTTCACCTGCATCACTTAGATCAACTTGCTCCCCATGGGAGCAGTTAAATTCATCAAACGTCACGTCACAGGTTTCTATAACACATCCAGTGGATTTGTTGTAGACTCTGTAGGCGTGAGAGTTTGATCCATAGCCAACAAAAATCCCTTCAGTTGTTTTGGATTGAAATTGTCCTAACCGTTCCCGTTTGTTGAGGATGAAGCACTTGCATCCAAACACACGAAAGTACTTAACATTGGGCTTGTTCCCAGTTAGGAGCTCATATGGAGTCTTCTCCAATATTGATCGAAGGAAGAGCCGGTTTGATGCATGACATGCTGTGTTGACAGCCTCAGCCCAAAAACTATGTGGTGACTTGTATTCGTCTAACATGGACCTTGCCATTTCCACAAGTGTCCGGTTCTTCCTCTCTGCCACACCATTTTTCTAAGGGGTGTAAGGTGCGGAGTACTGATGTTCAATTCCCTCATCACTAAGAAATTCTTCTAGGGTGTAGTTTTTGAACTCAGAGCCATTATCACTTCTTATTGCCTTGATGTCCTTGTCAAACTTCCGCTGGGCTTGTTTGGCAAAATCAATGAAGGTGATCTTCGTCCCATCCTTGGACTTGAGAAAGAACACCCATGTATATCTTGAGTAATCATCAACAATGACTAGGCCATACTTTTTCCCTCCAAGACTTGCCCATGAAGGGGGCCCAAACAGATCCACGTGAAGGAGCTCTAACGGCCTCGAAGTGGATACAATGTTCTTGGGTGGATGTTTTGATTGATGTTGTTCCCAGCTATGCATGCACTGCACACACGATCTTTCTTGAAAGATACATTTGTTAGTCCAAGGATGTGATTGCCGTTTAAGAGATTTTGAAGATTTCTCATGCCGACATGGGCGAGCCGGCGATGCCACAACCATCCCATGTCGGCCTTGGCCATTAGACAAGTTGTATGGAAGGTGCTCTCTTTCGAGAAATCAACCGTGTAAAGGTTGCCATCCAACTCTCCAACAAAGGCCACTTCGAGAGTGTCTCTCTTAAAGACTTTCACATCCGTTAGTCCGAATAATGTGTCATAACCAACGGAAGCCAATTGGCGAACTGAAAGTAAATGATATTGAAGAGATTGGACAAGCATGACATTTGCAATAGACATGTCATTAGTGATTGCCACCTTGCCCAACCCAATTACCTGCCCTTTCGACCCTCCACCAAATACAATGCTCATGTATGGTCGAATGTCTTGCATGAAGTCATAGAGCAAGTTACTATCTCTGGTCATATGATTGGTGCATCCACTGTCGATCACCCATTTGGCTCCTCCGGAGAAAACAACCTGTAACGAATTAAGACTTGGTTTGAGGTACCCATTTTGTCATGGGGCCTTTCACATTGGTTACAAGAGTCTTAGGGACCCAAATAGCATAAAATCGGAATGCATTACGGGGACCAACGAATTTAGCATAAACCTCTCCTTCCTTTGATTTGCGAAGTATATAGGATGGAGGCATGAATTCAGTTGTCTTGTTGTGAGTAGGCGAACCCCTAGTGGTCGAACCACTCACAACTTACCTTTCTCCTTGTGTCCCTCTCGTACAAATATTTCTTTAAGCGGAGTGGTACACTTGAGAGGAGATGCACTTTTCTTGGCGGTGCTTGGATTGAACCCAAGTCCTTCCTTGGCAAGGCCTCCATTGTGTTGACTTAAGATCTCATTGAGAGTCTTTTGTCCTTGTGCACATGTCATAAGACCTCTGTCTAGCTGTGCCTTTAGCAAACAGTTTTCCTCAAGGATAGATGTCAGTTCACTACTAGAGTTAGTAGTGCAGGTATCAACATTTATAATAGGTGAGGAGTAAGCTTTAGCTAGAGTGTCAAGATAAGTAACCTTGAGTGCCTCAAAGCTCTTTGTAAGAATAGTGAGTTTCTCTTCCTTTTCTTTGAGAGACAAGGATAGACGCTCACAGTCCTTAGAAAGGGAAGCATGAGAGTTCACTAGTCGGTTTTTATCATTTAGTAACTCTTTGCACACAGATTCAGCCTTTTTCAAGGAGGCAAGATCATTAGCATGTTTATCAAGGTTTTCACCAACTTTTGAGCATAATGCATCATTTTGTGCTTCCTCATACAGGACTTTCTGCTCAAGGATTTCATTTCTTTCCTTCTCCTCAGTGACGAGGGTTTCGAGTTCCTTGATGGTATTAGTGTGCTTACTCACCATTTCCATAAGTATGTGAAACATAGTGAGCTTCTTTCCTTTAATAGATCACATAAATTTGTTTATTTTGGCAAAGATGGGATGATCTAAGTCATTATCCTCATAGTGATCTTCCGCATCAAGATACTCATCAGGAGAGGTAGAAGCTAGACTGAAAGAGTTTAACCGTGGAGTTACCTTAACCTTATCATGGGAGCTTTGGTCTTCCTCATCTCCCATGGCAGTCTTTGCCATCAAACACTTGTGGGCGTTGCCCTTGTAGTCTTTCATATAGTTGTAGTGAACAACATCACCACTTTTGTTGACTGGCCGCAAGGTGTTTTGTGTATCCTGAGCTACTCCGGCACCCCACCAACGTCTTCTGGATATGATTCTTCTTGTGCAACCATTGCTCTTCCATCTGTTCTTTTGAGCTTGGAGTTCATAGGGTTTGGCAACTTCTTCTTTACAAAGGTCTTCGGAAACCTTGGTTTATCTTCTCTCTTCTCATAAGGGCAGTCATTGGAGAAGTGGTTGGTTTCCTCACAGTTATAGAATTTCCTTACCTTCTTCTTTGAGAATCTTCCCTTGAATTTTCCTGCACTGAACTTCTTTACAAAGAGAGCAATGTCCTCATAAGATGGGCTTTCATCAGAGTCAACATCATCACCATCTTCGCAGTCATCATCACCCTCTTCTTCTTCACTTTCTTCTTCATCACATTCACGCTTGGCTTTTAAAGCAAGATTGATCTTTGATGTTGAAGTGCCATGCATGGCAAGGTGCTTTGTTGCATTTGCCTTTGACTCTTCAAATAATTGGAAAGTGGATATGATGTTGTCTGGAGTCATTTCTTTGAACCCATGGTGCTGCCTCATGTCCCATACCATTTGATGGTGGTACGGAGCAAGAGCATGAAGTAACTTGTCCACGAGAAATCTCTTGGCCAGATTGAAACCATCTTGCGTCTTGTCACAGTCACAGGACTCAATGTCTGCGGCGAGAGTCATGAGCCGTTCTAGCAGTTTCTTGGGAGATTCACCCTTTTCCATACAGAAATTCTGTAATTGCCCCTTGGCAATTTCATATTGAGCAAGCCGAAGAGTGGAGGTACCGGTCTTGGTCCTTATAATGCTATCCCACAGTTCCTTGGCACTTGTGATGTGAATGTAAGGTCTCTGTTGCTTGTCATTCATTCCTTTTCTTATGCACATGATCACAGTGTCATTGAGATGCTTGTCATAAGTTTCTCTGGGAGTGAGGCACCTTGGATCTACAGGATTGTACCCATGCTCGAGGATGTCCAACATCTCATCATTGGCGTACCTAAGATGATCCTGCATACCAACTCTCCACAAAGCAAAATCGGAATTGTCATCAAGCAAGGGAGGTTTTCCTCCAGGATTGTACTTAGGTTTCTCAATTTGAGATCTAGCATAGAGCCATGGAACACTGGTTTGGTTCCTTTCCGGAAGTTGTTGGCCAAATGAAGAACCGTGCACATGTGGCCCTGAGGCCCTTGGGGACGTGGCTGTCCCCGTGGTTAATGATGCCAGTCTTATTTGGACCAAGGCCTCAAGAGAAGCATCATGCTCCTCTTTTTGCTTTGCAAGGGCCCGTTCCAGGTCCTCAGAGGTGAAAGACTTCACTTCCGTGTAAGTCCCGTCCCTCTCCACTGGAGCTACCGTAGTTGGAATCCCGTCCATCTCGCTCTAGGGCGGTTAAGCCACAAGAATAGAGCACGAGGCACTGATACCAATTGAAAAGGATCGAGATGGACCTAGAGGGGGGGTGAATAGGTACAGTTCCAAATTTTAATAATTACTTAGCAATTTTAGGCAAAAGTGCGGAATATGAGTGTAGGCCTAATAATTGCTATGACAAGGGGTAAGCTATTTAGAGTGAAGTAAGGCAAGCGGTAAACAATAATCAAATACAAGTACGTAATAAGGATTAACACAAGTAGAGAGTTAGGGTTAGGAATAACCGAAACTCCAAGAGAGACGAGGATGTATCCCGATGTTCACTTCCTTGGAGGGAAGCTACGTCACCGTTAGAGGGGCGGATGTTACCACGAAGGCACACCAACGCCACGAAGGCTCACCCTATTCTCCCTTTGAGATAACTCCACGAAGGCGTTTCTCAACCACTAGTGGTAAGCCTTGAGGTGGCTTCCAAACCTTCACAAACTTTCCGGGGGAAATCACAATGGTTTGATTCCTCTCTGAAGACTCCTACCACCTAGGAGTCTCCAACCTCCAAGAGTAACAATATCACGGGGATTGCTCAAAATGTGCTCAAATCACAAATCACTTTGATGGGAAGGAGGAGAAGGAGACGATCTATCTTTTGATTGGAACAACACTCAAAGGGACTCACAAATGCTCTTGGGATCTAAGATTTGGTGTAGACAAGAGTGAGTGAGAAGAAGGGTGTTCTTGGATGTGTTCTAGCTATGTTGGACACCCTCTCACGAAGTGGGAGGGGGTATATATAGTGGGGAGTGTAAAACAGCCGTTGGGGACACTTTAAGTCACACAGGGTTTGGACGTCCGGTAGTTTACGGAAGTCCGGGCGTCCGCAAGGGGTCGGACGTCCGACAGGGGTCGGTCGTCCGAGAGCTGTAGACATGTCTGGAAACACTGTGAGTTGAACAGGGACCGGACGTCCGGAGAAGGCTGGAAATCTGAGTTATTCGACTCAACTTCTTCTCGTGCAAGGTTCCGGATTTCCGAAGGGGGGCGGACGTCCGGCCCTCGGACGTCCGGAGGGAGCCGGAAGTCTGAGTTATATGGCTCACGTTCTTCTGGTGCAGGGCTCCGGATTTCCGAAGCTGGTCGGTCGACCGGCCCTCGGATGTCCGGAGGGAGCCAGAAATCCGAGTTATAGGGTTCAAGTTCTTCTGGTGCAGAGCTCCGGATTTCCGAAGCCTGTCGGTCGTCCGACCCTTGACCGGCCCTCGGACGTCCGGAGGGAGCCGGAAGTCCGAGGCATTAGAACTGTTTTGAGATAGGAGCAGAGTAGAGAATATGTGGTATTGAGCAGAATAGTGAAGATGTGGTATGAGCAAGTTCATCGCAAAACCTGTGATCCCCTCTTAATAGTGCGGGATCCCTGTACTCAAGAATAGTAAACTCAAAAGGATAGTCTACATCATCTTTTCTCAATCCCGAGCCTTCTTGACATATAAATCCCGATCTTCTCAGACCACCTTTGGCACATAATTCTTAATCTACTAAAGTACTTGCCATCCTGAGATACACTCAACAAATAGAATTAGTTTCCTATGTATGTGTTGTCATTAACACCAAAAGTCGATTAGGGGCATAGCATGCACTTTCACCCGGTTGGTGTGACCAACTGGGACTAAAGCCCCTTGTAACGCCCAAGATGCGATCCTATCCTTAATTTGGCGCGAGGGCCTCGTCAGGGATAGAAACGCATCTCATTGTTTCGCAAGAAGGGATATTGTTACAAGTACATGTACTGAAAAGATGAGATATATGGAATTGCCTTACACTCGCCACAAGCTACATCCGAGTATCATCAGTACATTACATAAACATCACGAAGAAGAGCAGAGTCCGATTACGAACGAAAACAAACGAGAAAAGAAATCGACGTCCATCCTTGCTATCCCAGGCTGCCGGCCTGGAAGCCATCCTAGATCGATGAAGACGAAGAAGAAGAAACTCCAAATGAACAACATCGCGCTCACGTCAAAGTAACCTTTACCTGTACCTGCAACTGGTGTTGTAGTAATCTGTGAGCCATAAGGGACTCAGCAATCTCATTTCCAAAGGTATCAAGACTAGCAAAGCTTAATAGGTGAGGTATGGTTAAGTGGTGAGGCTGCAGTAAGCGACTAAACATTATATGAGGTGGCTAACTTACGATTACAAGAATAAAGAGGGGGAAGATCTTCGCATAGCGGACGTGAACTATTGATGATCAAACGAATGATCCTGAACACCTACTTACGTCAAACATAACCCCACTGTGTTCTCGATTGGAGAAGGAACTCACGAAAGAGACAGTCACGGTTACACACTCAGTTGGCATATTTTAATTAAGTTAACTTCAAGTTGTCTAGAACCAGTGTTAAACAAAGTTTTCACGTTGCCACATAACCGCGGGCACGGCTTTCCGAAAAGATTTAACCCTGCAGGGGTGCTCCAACTAATCCATCATAAATTACCACAAGCCGCATAGAAATCCTCGATCACGAAGCTCGCGATCTCGTCGAACTCCTTAGTGGAAAACCTCAAATCTGAGATTACCGAAAACATCACCGGAATCCCGATGCACAAGACATTCGTCAAAGGTAAAACTAATCCAGCAAGGCCACCCGACGTGTCGACGATCCCAATAGGAGCCGCGTATCTCATTCTCAGGACACGACGGATAAGCGAATCGTACGGTGGCCTGATAGACATATCCCGAGTTGCCCTGTGTTGGCCCCGAACGGTGCTCTGTTTTGGACCAGCACCATCAGCACTGGCCTTCCCTGTATTATGTAGAATTACTCCTCGGGTTCATGACGCCCTATGCTTTCAGTATTAACAGAATTATTATGTTAGGCAAATATAGTACCAATGTTGGCCCTTGCCAAACCAGCTTTAATCTAAAACGAATTATCAAGGGGGTCCCCATAACAACCCCGATCGTGTTAGGAGCGCTCAATTATGGAACATAACACCGGTAGCCGAAACTAAGGGGGCAAAGGTGGAACAAAACACCAGGCTAGAAAGGCCGAGCCTTCCACATTTACCAAGTATATAGGTGCATTAAATTAAATAGCATTTAATAGGATGATATAACAAGGAACCCATGTTGTCACATGGAAGCAACTGCACCTGCGACTAACAACACTAACACATGGTTAAGCAAGCGGTAACATAGCCAATCAGTGGTTTGCTAGGTTGTGAACAGGTTGAAGGTTTTTCATGGCAATGTTGAGAGGCTGATATTTAACAGGTCGTAGGCAACGAGAAATAGCGACAGAAACGATAATACTAGCATGGCAATGATAGTAATTGTATTTGGGGAAATGGTCATCTTGCCTGAGATCCCGCTTGGAAGAAGAATGACTCCGTGACGCAGACGAACCGATGTAGTCGAACGGGTCCTCACATTTCGACACGCTTGCGGAACTCTATCGAGACGAAGCAAACCGGAAACAAGAATCAACACAGATATTCACCACACGATTCATAACACATATGATGCATGAACGATGAATATATGCAAGACATGGCATGACAATTCACAACAATCAAACACTACACATTAAGTGAAGTTCAATATGCAACGAGTTGCATATTGACGAAACTCCACATACGAATTATTTAGTTCTATCCCGATTAGGTACACGGTAATATTAAATGTGGTTACACATGGCAAGAGGTGAAGCGTAATTAAACTACATATCTAGGCATTTTAAATGAGGTCGGAAACGACATATAGCATCTCTGAGATGACCTCATACGTTAATTTATAAATCTGTCCAGATCTGAACTAACACGTTTTAATATTTCTTAAACGGAAAAATAAATAGGTTCACGTGATTCTATACGGCGTAACAATCAATTTATACATAGAGAACATCTCCAACGGAGCTACGGCTCACAAGATACAAACACCACAAGATATGAAGGCATGAATGCAATATGTGTGCAACGACAGTCACAAGCATCCCAAAACATACAACCAGCAAGATAATATGAAACTACACAAGATTCTAAGCAAGTTTCATATAGGACACGATCAAAACAGAGCAACAGTTCAACAAATACGAGCTAAACAAGAAATAGACATAATCTACCAAAAACAGCCACATAGCATTTTCTGCAATCTCGAACAACTAGCTACACAAATCCAAAATGTTCAAACAAGGCATGAGACAGTAGAGGGCAAGATGCACTACAACATGCTACTAATAACACTTAGCATGGAAGCATGGATCGCTAGGAAAATAATTCACAAAAGGGCATCTCACACACAGTTTCAGACTTGGTGAAAATATCAGTTTATGACAGTGCAGTTTTCGACCTGAAGGCATATTGACAGCAACAAAACTATATGCTAAATGTCTTCAAATGACATGAAAATTGACAGCATGCTAGAGAATCTTAAGGACGACAACTAACTCCATTGTACCAACCTCAAAAGAGCTACAGATCACCAGATAAATTCATGACAAGACAGCAACAAAATATAACAGATTTCAGACTTAGAAATATTTCAGCATCTCCAAATCAGCACTATTTTCTAGCAAGTTGAGAGCAAGCAAACCACACCTAAACATGGATTTCTATTGCAACCAAAATTACCAGAGGCTAGCCTACACATCCAAGGGCATATATCTAGTTGACAACTTATACATATCGTGCACGGATTAAATCCCACAAAATAAACAAAAGGACAACATGGCAAAATATCACGCGCTCTAACTTATTCGAAAGCTAAAACTAAATGCACAGTTAAATTATATGCATTTTTCTACCAGAAAACATATATAACATGAGGGGTTGCAAAAATAAAATATCGTCACACGTATATGCGAGAATATGTCCTAAACATGATATAAAAAACTAGCGACGGAACCTACACATAAAAATGCAAACAACTACTCTAAAATACATAGCAAAAGGTCCCTAATAACATGAGCATTTCATCTATAGGGTTTGAGCAATCTGGACACACACAAAATTAAATACGGGATAAGCAACCTATTAGGACAGCACACAAAACTAGGCATATGGCAAGTCAAATCTCTTCAAACATGCATGCAAGTTGCAAAATAATAATCTATGCGGAAAACTAATCAAGTTTCATATACAATACGTCGCGATCCGATACACGGTTTAAAATCTACGGACATTTTAATATACGGCATAAATTTGAAATTAATAAATCCGAAAAAATCCTAAAATATGCTAACGGGCTTAATCTGTTCTACCGGGTCAAAACTGAGCATTGGCGCAATATAGTAAAACACGCCACGGGCGCTAGATAGGGCAGAAGGGGTGGCTCCGGTGGCCGTCTCATGAAGGAGAAGATGATCTGGCGGTGTCTACAGGGTTCGTACAAGGTGACGCACGCGAGGAAGAAGAGGGACGCGCCTACTGGCTGGCTGGGGTGAAAACTATGCAACTAGGCCAAGTTCTACCTCTCTCTCCCAGGAAACACTTGCTAACAAAACAAAAAGAGTTTTTTATTTTTGAAATAAGCCAGATCAAACGAAAAGGAAATAAACAAAGATAAAAATAAAATACTTTTGGGCTCCTAAAAAAACATGCTCCAATTTATAAGAAATAAGTTGGGAATTTTGAAGAATAAAAATAAATGCCTTTTATTTAAAATGAGGCTCTACTTTTTAAGTAAAACAAAAGGAAAATTAAAACTAGAACAAGAGGGGTTGCCTCCTAAATTATCAAAGAGATTTTTTTAGGAAAAGAGGAACATTTTATTTGATTCAAAATGGGGACTTTAAATCTGCCCCAAAATAAATAGAAAAGAGTGAGTTTTGAAAACATGGTGTAACAAGGGGTTTTGAGGTTGCACCCAATCATATGCAAACACCAAGGCACATCACACCATCACCACACACTTCATCCCAACGTGCAACACAAGCCACAAAAACAAGAAGAAGAACAAGAATTGATGCCATGCATGAAGCCATGATGCACATGAAATGATGACACAATGTTAGGCTCACCCCACATAACATTAACATGCCAAGGTTGCCATACAGGGAAGATACAAAAGGGGAGGGGAAATTGCATTTGGGTTGTTACCACCCTTCTGCCCGGGCTCCCCGCAGCGGCCACGTGGAGACCACTCGGTCTCGGTTGGTAAGCGAATCAGGATTAAAGGTTTTGGGCTTTAGTCCCAGTTCCGAAACCGGGGCTAATGAGCCTGTGGAACCAAAACAAATGGGTCTTTTTCTACTAGTGTGAGGCCTAGAGCAAAATCATCTCCGGCCCGAAGTGCCTATGTGTGCACTGAGAGCTATATCTCGCATTAAGCGAGAGCGAAGGTCCTACTTTAGATGAAACGAGCTACCTTTTCACTGTTTTTTTTTAGTTTTTTTTCTATTTCATCTGCCTTTCCATCCGTTTTCACCGGTTTTGTTGTTTTTTATTTGTTTCTTTTCTCGGGTTTCATTGGGTTTTTGCATTTCTTTCTTTCTCTTGGTTTATCACTGGACATTTCTTTATTTCTTTCTATTGATTGCCCTGGCTCTGAACGTGGTGGGTCACCGTCGTTGTGGCAGAAGACAAGCTGCCGTTGGAGGGTGTGGCCGCACGGAAAAGCCGATTGTGAGTCGTTGCTACGCCCGCAAATCCAGAGGTTGTCATGGAACCGAGGCCATCGCTTTGAATGGAGCAACATCCATCAGTTCTTCATGCGCGAAAGTGATTATCACATAGGAATACATGAAAAGAAAAACAATAATTAGATAATCGCTAAATTAGAAAGTGATTATCACATAGGAATACATGAAAAGAAAAACAATAATTTCATATTTTCTAATTTTGTTTGGAATTTTAAAATTTGTTTCTGTTTTCAGAATTGTTCACCGATTAAAGAAATGTTTGGGATACCAAAATTTGTTTAAGTTACCAACAAAGTGTAGAGTAAAAAAATGGAATTCCAAAAAAAAATTGTTTTTAAAACAATATTAAGCATTTTTTTCCCTATATTTTTGAGAAACAGTCAAAATACTGTAAAGATTGTTTTGGATGTGCCGCTTCGGTGGGATTTTATAAAATAAATCGCGCTTCTTTATAAAAGAGTGGCTAGTTGCCCATGTTCAGGAATTAAAATTTTGTGAATTCGATACATGTTTGGGCCCCACATGTTTTTGTTATTTCTTTAGGTCGCCTTCTCCTTCGTTTCATGTTGGTGGGCCGGCCCAGTGACCGGTCTCTGGTATCCCACATGCTGTTCTTTGCGTTCAATAGGTGCTCTCTCTAACAAGAAAAAAAGATAATTTTTAACAGACAAAAAATACAAATGGGCTGGCCCAGTGCAGCGGATAGGCGTGCGTCGTAATCAACACTGCCGTTCCTTGGCCCGTCAGCCAGACGAATCCCTGTCACGTCAGCATTTTTATGCCTCAAATGATCTCAGGGTTTGATTTAGATCGAAATTGTATAGTTTAAGGTATAATCGATCGAAAATTTACTTGAGGTTTCATTTAATCGAACCTCTGTGAATTTAGTTTTAAAATGGACTTTCTCAGTAGAAGCCGTGGTGGCTGATTGTTTGGTTTCCTGGACATTGCCGCTTTATGTGTCGTGGCTATAGAGGGGTAGAGATGTGAGGAACTCAGCAAACATCTTTTCCAGTGATGTTCGTCGGGGCCTTGGAGACCATCGCAGATGCCGACGAAGGAATTGTGCCTCCACTGCAGATCACGTGTTGTCGACCAGACGCCGTGGTGCTGGCGCAGTCCATAGGTTGCTCCCGTCATTGTTTCTGGAAGTGCTTCTAACAATTCTGTTCGGCCAACATGAGTGGAAACGGTTTCATTATTAGTCACCGATTTGAACCAAAACCTGGTACTGGATGCAAGAAATGAACGCTATTCCATCCGTTGATTAATTTTCTTCTGCCCAAGCGGTGACCGTGTGCCTTTGGCATCACATGCGCCTGACCACCAGCGGCCAGGATACTGGCGTGATTCATCTCGTTCGTGTGGCCATATCACTTTGTGCTAGGAGTGTGCTGATACATAGTATTGAAGTAAAACAAGATCTTTATTATTAAAGGAGAATCTACGGTCGTGATGGTTCAACCACCTCTAGCGATCTCCACTGCCGTTTCTACGACAACCCATCTCCTGTTCGTATCGTACGCGATGGGCCACTTTCGAGGATGGCCTCGCTCCCCTCCTGGGATCCCACTTTCCTAGTGAGATAAAAAAAAAGAGAGAAAAGGGCCACGAAATAAAAAATGGGCCACGACCAAAAGTCATGTCCCACGCCCGCATCTCCCGGCAACCTCCTTGCTCCTCCCAATCCCAGATCTCTTCGGAGAAAAATTGACATCGCGGCCGCTCCTGCTACCAGGTCACTCCCAGGACTTCCCAGGTCTTCCCTCGGGCCTAACCTCGGTCCTCCTCCACATGCGTCCGCCACCTCCCACGCGGCCCAACTTCTCCTCCTCGTCGCTCACTGTCTACGTGTGTGTCGTGCCGGCGTAGGTGCCCACCCCCCGAGCGCTTGAGCGCCGCTACGATGGCGTCAACGGTGTCATCGAGGTCGAAGAGTTTGTCGACCCAACCCTCACCCTCGGCCTCGTTGGTGGCTCCACCTATCTCGATGGTTAATTTCTTGATCTCGATTATCCGGCTCAGCTCTGGCGAGTACGACATCGGTGCGGATGTCGCGTCAAACAACAATAGCACGAGTCCATCACTAGCTTATTGAAGTCTTTGGTCAACGCCGTCCAGCGGCCGCTCTCTGTGTTGGCGCCCACACTGCACTCCACATATCCTTTGTCAAACTTAAGGTTGAATACTCCCACTCCGTCGTCCACGAATCAAATCGGGCCGGCTCCAGCACATAAACCATGTGGGTAACAAACCTTACATATCCATCCACACGCTAGCAAGATCTCGTTGACTGGAACCACCCCTCCAGCACCAAGGTTCTCTCTCGTTTTAATTTTACATCCTTGTCACAATGTTGGTCCGTGTTTCTATCGTTGCATGAATGAAGTGGCATGCTATTTTTGTATGAATAGAAGTGAGCTGCTGATTTTTTTAATAATGTTGACTCATTTGCAGATTCTTGTATGGAAAGAAGAAAGATAGGATTGATCTTGTGCACTGATGGTTATATGGACGTCGATGGTCATCGCCGGTCAAAGGAGTGTGATGGCAGACGTTATGGGGATGCCACACTCAACCCACCACGAGCTTCGGGTCAAGATGATGGCGGCCGACGAGCAGAGTTTACTCGTTGAGGAGGTAATCCTCCTCCGTGTACATTCTTGGCTTCGCAAGAACCTGAATGGTTTGATTTGATTCGGTAGTTCTGGTGGCATTGGATACTCAGATGCAACATTTAATTGGCAGTTCTTTACTCCAATGGAAGAAAAAGAATGTTATTACATAGCGTGGTTCAGTGGCAAATGCTCACATATTCTTGATCCCCAGATATGTTTTGCTTCTATATGTACTATTCTTGCGGGTGGAACATAACTAGAGCAAATATTCTGTGTGGTTTCAACATCTTTTGATTTTTTTTAAATTTGATTTTAATACCCTCTTTCCCTGAACAATTTACTTTGCATTTTTATTTGTCGTTCTTGTTTGGATGCTCATATTTGCATTGTCCATCGACTACTTCAACAATACAAGAAGTTGGAGTAAATCCTTTTGTTGAAAAAGTTTAGGCATCAGTTAAAATAGTAACAAAGGCAACAAGAGCTGAGAACAGCTTCAGTTCTTAGTTAGCTTTTCATAACTTAGTTAGAAATTGATGTGTTATTTAAAGGCTTGTGCTAGCTTTTCCTTACCCTACTTTATTTCTCAAAGGTTAGAGAGAAAGCATTCAAGAAAGATTGATAATTATGTCAATTTTCAAGATTTTGTAGCTAATGGATATTTACCCCTGTTTGCATGATCCTATGTAAGTGATTATCCCTATTTTTCTTTCTTTTGTAATGTCTAAAACACTGCAGATATTGACTATGAGATGAAATTGTCAATGTTCATAATTTAAATGTTTGACACAAGGCATGAGCCAAGAATGCTACTAGCCTCTTAATCCCCGGGAGAAGATATGTAGGAGAGTATATTAATTTATTTTCTGAGGGAAAGAGTACAGTATAAGAACAAGGTACATTTGTGTGACATGGAATCTCTTAACATTGGTTAGTGTATGGTTGCCAAGTTATTTCTCTGGTTTATCTCAGATTGAGCATCTTGATACTTCTCATGCGAATTTGGTTCTATTTTTTTCCTCAAGTCACACTTTTTTTATGAAAGAAATATGTATATTATTCTCACAACATTGTACATAAGCTGGTTCATATGTCTGACATGCACTTTTATTTAATCCCACATATGTGTCTCTATTATCAGTTTTGAGGAGTCATTGTTCCAGACGCACAAAATGTTGATAGATGTATCGTTTGCGGTGACCATTCGATTTTAAATTCAGCGCCTTGTCATGAAATGTCAATTTACCAGTTCAGCCCCTTCCATGAGGTACTTCTCTTTCTATGACCTGAGATCACAAAATTCATTGCTTGTGATTTAGTCTTGTATACCAGCATAGAAAAATAGCATTTGCAAATTACCTATGGTAGTGAAGTTCTGTTTTTTTAAAGGAAGATATACCCCCGGCCTATGCATTTGAAGGATGCATGCAACCATTTTATTAATTATTCAGAAAGATCATACAAGGTAATACATCAGTCAACCTGAAGCCGCCATTTAGGCAACACTTGTTGCTACTCATATCCCCTTGATGAAGGTGTGTCGAATATCCGGGCATAATACCAAACAGACATCGCACCAAACCCTAACATCTATAACCGGATGCCCCAGCCCAGCCACATGCCGGGACTGGGTCCCACACCGGTCTGGCGCACTCTCGTTTTCGCCGCCATCTTCCATCGGTCCATCTCCAGAGCAGGAACTGGCACATCAACCTTGTCTGGTCTGCCGTCAACGCCACCACGGTGCCAGACAACGCCATCATCCTGCACGTGTCCATCCACACGCGTTGATCGCTGAAACTCCGCGGTGCCATGCCGCCATGATCCGTTGTCAACCCTGCGGTAGATGCAACACCGCCCCTCCTCTTGTCCCTTCCAGCCATCACTTGCTCCAAAACGATGCCCCCGGGAGGAAAAGCGATACTGTGAACGCCATCATCGTCCGATCCAGGCGACCCAGATCTAGGGTTTCCCTCGGAGAAACCCAATCCTGATGACGCAAACTGCAACGCAATGCCTCGACTAGGGAACGACATCAAAGACGCCACCATCAAGTGTTTCTTACATTTGTGCTATGAAATTTATATTCCTCTCAAGTGCCCATTTTTTTTGTTCTATCTCTTAAACTGGTGAATTGGAAGTTATGTTGTTTCACATGCTTAATGGGTGACGAAGCAGATGGTGCTCAAAAATCCAGCATTTGACTCCTTTTGGTCTCAAGACTGTAGTAAAACCAACAAACATAGTTCATTATAAGCTTTACTTAATACAGCTACAATTAGAAATTTAGGCAAGTAGGGTGCCATGATCCGAGAAGAGGAACAAAGTGCATCTTCATTAGATCTATTTCAATTACTGGGAAAAGCAATTCTATATACTTTTTTGTTCTTTGGACTAGGTGCCTAGAGTTTAAGTGTTTTGCAGTGCTCCTGGTTGCTGCCATTATTAGCAAAATATGTAGCTAGCCTTTTCTTAAGCGCTATTGAGTCTAACAAGGAAGACAAAATGCCAAAGCGAAAGTACTTTAGAACCGAAATAACATAGTCATGCTCAACACATATTTGTGTAGAATAAGTGTGTTTATATATGTTTTATTCCGTGACAATGCATGGGCATTAAACTAGTTGAAAGTAAATGGACGATCAATATTAATTTTTATCAATTCTCAAATACATATACATCTAAGAGCATCTCTAGCAAACCCCGTAAAAGAGCGACCCGCAAAATGGTTTTACAGGTCGCTGCAGAGCAATTTTACGCGGTCATTTCGTGCGTCAAAGATCAGATTCCGTATATGAAACTGTAAAATTTGAAAAAAAGGTTCGTGGGTGAAAAAAAGAACCGGAGAAGCTCAGTCCACGTCGGAATCAAGGTCGATACAGATCTTGTTCTGCAGATCCGCCTCCTTGGACGTGCTCGTCTGCGATGCTGTAATCCCTTGCTCGTGAAAGATCTGCCTGCATGAAGCGAGAAAAGAAACTCTGAATTCTCTTGTACTTGTCTCTCTCGTTTTCCCTTCTTCTTCCTCAAGTTCAGCGAGTGGAGCAGGAGCGCACGTCGGCCAACACACCGGCAACGGGGTAGTTACACAACCAAGACTAGACCCGATTTAGATGGACCTTTATTTGGTTATGTGTGATGATGTCATAGTTAGATGTAAAAGATGTGACATAATCAGACCCTATTGATATAACTTCACTTGATCCGTAACCAATATATACACGCTAACTCTCCCATGGGCGAAGCCTGGAAGTTTGACCGATGGGTTTGGTCAAAATTAAATTCTTCTTACTCCTAACGCTGATCGGTAAACCTCGCCGACATATGGTTGGATCATGTTGTTCGTACCATGCAAGCCATCTAACACGGTTTTTTATTGGTTTACTCAGCGGTCCAGACACGACATCTCTCACAAATCGAAAACAAATATGAAGGAGGTTTGCCGGAATCCAAACAGGTTCCAAGCCCCTTTTTTATCATCCTGGCCCATCAAAAAACTCTTCCCCCTGCCGTGCGCGCTTCTCGCCCGACGTCAGCTGCGTGCATTCATGTTGTTGTAGAACACGCCGCTTTACATTGAAGGCAACTTAGGACGTACACGACCTCTCACTGCCTTTGTCATTGAAGCGGCCCATCGGTCGAGGATGCCGCATGCTCATGCTCGGTTGAACACACATCCTCGCTGCATTCAAACGCATCCATTGAATCAACATGTACGTTCATAAGCGGGCTGGCATTAAACACAACGTCGGGCGAACTCCTTCGGTCCGCCATATACTTAAATGAGGCCAGCCGCCAGGCAAGAATCACACCCCTCCGCCGCTCCCCCATTTCCTTCCTCGCCATTTTCTCCACACTTCTCATGGCTTCCGAAGAGCATTTCTCTATCATACAACCTGTCCACGTGGCCCGTCGAGCCGGCTGGATATGAGTACAACGAGGCAGCCCGACGGAGTGAGTTGTCGCTCCAAGCCAGCTCGATGAGGAGTGGTGACTTGCTCCACGCCGGCATGGCGAGGAGCACGGCGGCAACCATACTTTTCGTGCATGTGACCGCACCATTCGCCGTCGACGCACACACGTAGTCGTGCCATGCAGGCAGAGAAAGAAGCCGGCTGCGCGGGCATCGACGAGGTGGCAGCCCGCACATCCGCGCTCGTAGTCATTATCGGGGAGAAGTAGAACGCATGACGTCACTGATGACCCACAAGTATAGGCGATCAATCGTAATCCTTTCGATAAGTATGAGTGTCGAACCCTGTGAGGAGCAGAAGAAAATGATAAGCAGTTTCAGCAAGGTGTTCTCTGCAAGTGCTTTGAGTAACAGTGATAGATAGTTTCGTAGCAAGGTAATTCATAACAAGTGACAAGTAACAATAGTAATAAGTATGTAGAAAGATAGCCCAATCTTTTTTATAGCAAAGGACAGGTCGGAAAGTACTCTTATATGAGGCAAACGCTCCCAATCAAGGTCAGGTCCACATTGATGCAAACTGAGCAGCCCGCACAGGACACAAAATTCTGAGAGGGTCCAAAAAAATTTAGGTAGACCTTGTATTATAAAAATACCTATGGACAACTGGGTCAGTCGGCCGCTGGAGCTGCTCCCGCTGGAGCGAGCGAGCCAGCCACCGAGGCCAAGGAGCTGCTCCCGAACGTGCGACGTTGTAGCTTCTTTTTTCTGGATCGATCTATCCATCGTTGCTCCCGCTGATCCCACTGAGCCGTGCTCTGCTGCTGCTGCCGTTTTTCCGGATCGATCGACGATCGCTGCAGGCAGGTCGCCTCCTCGTCGCCTTGTCTCCTCCTCGTCGGCTCGTCAGCTTATCGCCTCGTCCGCTCGTCCTCGTCGCTCATCGCCTTGTACTAGTACAACTACACACTACAGACTACACAGTAGAGAGACTAGATACTATAAACGCAAGAGACACAAACTACTTTGTCACTCCTCGCATTGTCCGATCGATCTTCAAGTTTTTTTATTAATCATCTTTATCTTGTGTTTCAACAATGCAGATTTGAGTCATCATGGAAAAACAACAGTCCGATGTGTATAAGCGCAAGAGAAAAGCATAACAACAAAATTTAATTAATAAACCTTAGAAAAGAGGTATGGATAGATTTGTTAAAAAAAGCGCTGGAAGTATCATCTGGTAATCAGTCTGCCGATCCTTCTAGCCTTGCACTTGCAATTGTTCCTTACATTGGTTCTAGAGATGCTTGTCGTGGGTATAAGTCTGACAGTAGATGTGTAGGGTACGAAAGGATGGGCAGAGCCTTAGCTACGACGAGATTGTATGAGTTCAGGTCCCTCTACAGTGGAGGTAAAAGCCCTACGTCTCAGTGCTCTTGGGAGCTTGTTGTCGAGTGGAATATGGATTATACTGAATTGTTAACCCCTGCACCAGTGGGGAAGGGCGGCTTATATAGAGTGCGCTGCCCTTCACAACGGTTCGGTGCATAGGGGTGGAATAGTGGCGAATAATTGCCTACGTTACAGGTAGCGTTTGTCTTAAATGCTAATAAAGGTACATGAAAACGTATGACCGTTGTCCTCCAGGGGTTACGATGTACAGAGTGAAATCCAGTCGGTAAGTTTGATATGTTACGAGTGCTCATCTCCGACTGGATGATGGAGGAATCGTCACCGACTGGATGATGGGAAGTCCTTAATTCAGTCGGAACTGACTAAGGGCCTTGTCCTTTATGAAGGGTAGTCCTTGGGTAGGCCCCACAGGGCAGGCCTATGACCCTACCCTAGGACTATAACCCCATCATTAGTCCCCGAATGGATTGGGGTTGGAACGACGAAGCGATGCTTGGAGTACGGATCCGACTGGTACGGATGCAACTTTGGCGTTGTTTGCCTCGATCCATTTTATCTTCTTGATCAGTGATCCGAGTGGATGTATTTGTCAAAACAAACCGTCAGGGACCGAGTGCTTCCGTGGTATCTTTTGACGTGACCAGTCAACTGACAGCGGCGGATTTTCCGGGATCCTCAAATTTCGGTTGTCGCGCTCTCGGCGGGGATGACGACATCGTAATCGAGTAATATTTGCCGCCTCGATTTCCACGCCTTTATCTCCTCCACTAATATCGCAGCATCCGGTCGGGGGATAAGATTTCGGGGCCACCTGCTAGTGACCCAGTCGGAACCTTATTTAAACCTCTACAACGAGGGTTTTTCGTTGCACTCGCCTGATAGCTCGCACTTGCCCCGCTTCTCTCGTCACCTCCTGCGCATCTCAAGCTCCTTCCTTCTCCTTCTCGCGCGCGGGTCTGCAGCCTCCACCATGACAAAGGGGCAGACGAGCAAGCTCGAGACGCGGAAGAAGAAGGGGAAGCCGGCGGCTCCTGCTCAGCGGCGGCAGCGAGCACTGCCGACGGGTTGGATCCAGGGGGATTTCCTCCCCTCCACGGTGACGGAGGAGGACATGCTGGAGCTGATGGAGCACGACATGATCGAGCACAAGACGTGGAGGTTGCCGGCGGAGGGCGAGACCGAGCCGGCGCCCCAGGAGGGGGAGCGCGTCTTGCTGCTCAGTCACGTGCACCGAGGCTTCTCTCTGCCTCCTCATCCCTTCTTCAGAGGTATAATGAACCACTTCGGGGCGCACACTAGTGGGGACAGGGCCTATAGCCCCGGCCCGTAAGGGGCTTTAGTCCCGGTTCACCAACCGGGACTAAAGGGGCGGGACTAAAGGCCTAACCTTTTCGTCCCGGCCCTCTTACACGCCGGGACTAAAGGTGCTTCACGTGGGCGCCTCGTAGCGCCCCAGGGGCACGCCCTTTAGTCCCGGCTCGTTACACGGACCGGGACTCAAGATTTTCAGATTTTGCTGGTTTTTTGCTCTTTTTTGAATGAAATTATTTTTGGGTTTTAGGGTTTTAGGGTTTAGGTGTTCGGGAGATTAACGTGATGCCTCGTTTGGTGTTCGGGAATTAGTTTCAATATAATTTAAAATAGAAATAATTATGCATATATATATATATAATTAACTTATCTTACAAGCGAGCATATATATACAATTATATGGAGATCTGAATTATCGGGACTAGAGCCCGTCTATTTGATTACATGGACGGGCATCAGTAATGGCCCCTAGCTACACTAAATCGTCCTTTGTCATCTATAGCTTCCGTCCTTAGAAAGGTCGCAAGCTCCTCTGCAACAGCAATCGCGCGTTGCTCTGGTAGGACCTTCGTCGTCATGGCCGTTTGCTATATAAGAAGAGGAGATGAATATGAATATCAATCATGATAACAAAGAATGACGGGTAAAAATAAAGGTGTGAATGTTCATTGCTTACGTCGAATCTGTGATCCTTGTGCTCAGAGGTAAACGTGCGAATGGTCTCGCAAACATAGTATCCGCATAGATGCGTTCCCCGTGGCTGCTGGTCACACTTAACGAGAATAGAATATATATAATCAAAATAATAATCTAGCATCATAAATGTATTGAAAATTAATAGAAGTATATCATACTACTACTTACTTGAGCCGCTTTAAAGGTCAGCTTCTCATGAAAGTTACCGGGAGTCACGCACTTGAACCGCTTCCAAACCCTGCCCGACAAGGATAATAATTTGCTCAGTTTTTCATTAATTGATATATCAGAAAATCATCGAAAGAGACCGATAGAGCGCAAGAATGATTAAAATTACCATTGGAGCATGTCCTGCAGGCTTTGGAACTGTTTCAAGGGTCTCGATAATGGGTCTAAGGCATCAACTCTTCCCTTATCAATTTGAATGTCCAACAGAATCCAATGGAAGCTGCACATGTATATATATAAGTGTCAGTAACTTATCAATTACACTTATAAGTGAATGGACACAACAGAGTAAAGACCCTCACCTGAAGTTGTATGGAAACAGTATGTGGTCACAGAAATTTTGATCTATTAGAAACCTTAGAAGGTTTTCCTCCGTCTCCTTGGGATAATTAGTTAGCGTCGCTATATGTATTTTATCTGGGTCAATAAACCCAATATTTAGGGTGCACTTACTTTTACAATACAGAATCTTCATTATGCATAATAGAGTACAAGTTATATATAGACAATGAATTGAAATAACTAAACAAGCTATATATATGTAGACAACGAATTGAAAAACATACAGACAATAGCAACTCATAAGCGATTTGTCGAGGGCGTCGCCATTGTACATCTGGAAGAGTTCATCAAAGTCGATATGGATTTGTTCAGGGCGGCCGTAGTACTCCTTGGAGACACTCAGCACGATCATCGTTCTCCCATTCTTTGATTCACTTAAGTACCATTGATGCAAGTAACGCATATTTGTTGGGAGATCATCTTTGCTGACCAAAGGTTCTCCCATGACAAACTGTGGCTTAGGGGCTACCACAGCCTTGGGTATCCTGTCGTCTTGGGAAGCCAGCAAATCTTCAACCGAGATACCATATTCATCTGCCAACTCCTTTGCTTTTTCAAAAGCTTGCCCCTGCACCGGAGGGGGAACATTCTCGGTTAACACCTTGAGGGGTGGGATCGACTGTTTGGCCTGTTGTCCAAGCTGAGGAACGTCTGAATTTTTCTTGCTTGTAGTTGAACTTGATTTGCTCCCACTTGCACTTGCACGTGACCTGCTCTTTTTCACTTCCTTCTGCAATGTGCGTGTATAGTCATCAGGCTTATGGTGTAAGTCATAAGGTCTGATAGGAAGATTAGCATGACGTACCTTTGGGAGAGGCGACAGTTTGCACTTTGGGGTGCTCTGTGGCTTAGGAATCGTCGGCGGAGCATTCTTGGTGGCACGCTCCCGCTTAGTATCCGGAGCAGGCGGCGGCAGAGACGGACGACCCAAGTCCGGCGGCGGTGATCGAGATGGACTCGTGTTGTGCTAGCAATGTGTGTGTATAGTCATCAGGCTTATGGTGTAAGTCATACTGTGATGGAAGGGGGTACGATCATAAGGTCCGATAGGAAGATTAGCATGACGTACCTTTGGGAGGGGCGACCGTTTGCTTTTGGGGTGCTCTGTGGCTTAGGAATCGTCGACGGAGCGTTCTTGGTGGCACGCTCCCGCTTTGTATCTATGGCAGGCTCAGGCTTTGTATCCGGAGCGGGCGGCAGCGGAGCGTTCTTGGTGGCACGCTCCCGCTTTGTATCTGTGGCAGGCTCAGGCTTTGTATCCGGAGCGGGCGGCGGCGGAGCGTTCTTGGTGGCACGCTCCCGCTTTGTATCCGTGGCAGGCTCAGGCTGCGTATCCGGAGCGGGCGGCGGCGGAGCGTTCTTGGTGGCACGCTCCCGCTTTGTATCCGTGGCAGGCTCAGGCTTTGTATCCGGAGCGGGCAGCGGCGGAGCATTCTTGGTGGCACGCTCCTGCTTTGTATCCGTGGCAGGCTCAGGCTTTGTATCCGGAGCGGGCTGCGGCGGAGCGTTCTTGGTGTCACGCTCCCGCTTTGTATCCGTGGCAGGCTCAGGCTTTGTATCCGAGCGGGCGGCGGCGAAGCGTTCTTGGTGGCACGCTCCCGCTTTGTATCCGTGGCAGGCTCAGGCTTTGTATCCGGAGCGGGCGGCGGCGCAGATAGAGATGGACTCGTGTTGTGCTGGCCGACGTCATGTGGAGGGCTTGGAGGTAATGGAGGTGTAGGTGCCCTGCGACGACTCGGAGGCGGTGTTGTCCTTGGGGCCGAGCCTGGAAGCTTGATGTAGTTCTTGTCCCATAGGATGACTCCATCCAGTACTTCTCCGAGTGTCCTCTCATCTTTGGGTCCAGCTATGTCGAGCTCCATATCACTAAACCCCGTCATGATTTCATCCACCCCGACTTTAGCAAAACCAGCTGGAATCTCACGGCCATGCCAGCGTGCATCACGGCCAGAAGGTAAAGCTTGTCCAACAGCCACCTTCATGGATATGTTCTTGAATTTCTGATGGAGTTCACATGATGTTGACTGCTTGATTCCATCCACGGGGTAGCCGGGACCGCCCTGTATTATTCTTCGTTCATCGCCGGGCGGGGCCTCAGATTCGGCCACGCTGCTTTTCCGCTTAGATGGGGCACCGGTAATATCAAGTGCAGTATCTTCTTGGCGCGGTACTCCTCTAAGCTCATCAATCTGCTTCTGTTGCTCGTTAATCCTGGCAAGCAACTGGTTGAACTTGTCATTCTCCTCATCCTGCTGCCGCTTCTTTGCTCTCTCTTGGCTTCTGTAAGTGTCTTGGTCTCTGGCAAACCCAAGCCACCACGGGTAAGATGGACCGAAGCCTCGCGCTCGTCCTCCATGTTCGTCATTGCCGAGGACCAGTGTAAGCAAATCTTTATCTCTATCTGCAGTGAACTTTCTTTGTCCCTCCTTAATTTCTTTCACTATCCTTATCCAATTCTCCCTGGGTATCCTAAGATTGTCACGGCAGATGAGGTCCCCTGTTTTTTTGTCGTACGACCCACCATGCGCAAGGAACCAATTTCTTGCTCTCACTTCCCACTCATCACGGAGTGGTTCAGGTACGATGCCTTTATCTATCAGATCTTGCTCTTTCTTTTCCCACTTTGGGATGGCAGTCTCATAGCCCCCTGGCCCCAGCTTGTGGTGATATTTCTTCTTGTCGGCATTCATCTTGTTCTTTTCTGATAATGGCTGGGCATCTTCTGACTCCTTGTACTCTTGAAATTCTTTCCAGTGATTCGCCTGCTTGGCTAGATACCCCTCGAATACTGGCGCTTTCTTGGTCTCCAGATAGTTTTTCCATAGCTTCTTCTTCCAGCTACGGAATAGTTCGGCCATCTTCTTTAGAGTCCACTGCTTGACTTTGGCCCTCAGTTTGTCTACGGCATCTTCATTCTCACATTCTGGCAGGTTGAAATGTGACATGAGATCATTCCAAAGATTATCTTTGTACCTTTCGGCGACATAGTCACTATCGGCTGCCCCTTTGCGCTTGTTCCACTCCCGAACGCTGATCGGGACGTGATCCCTAATGAGAACTCCGCATTGCTTCTTGAATGTGTCAGCAGCATTCTTAGGAAGCTTGAGTTCGCCCGTAGGCATTATCACCTCAAAGGTGTAATGCGTCCGTGCATCCAACTTTCTAGTCGGGCCTCGTTTCGTAGATTTGCTCGATGTGGAGGCCTAAGAGGGAGAAACATTCATCAAATGAATGTATATGTATACAATATAGAGCTATCTCCAATATTTTTCACATATTACAAGTGATTGTCGAACTTCATATGTATACCTCGCCGAACTTTATTATTTCTTCACCGGCTTCTCCATCAGTGGAGCTATCATCACCTTCTCCGTCATTGGACCTATCTCCTGCCCCATCGGCTTCATCTTCGTGTTGCTCGACCTCCATTCCATACCCGGAGTCATTTAGATATGACGTCGGAGATTCGGCTGGTTCAACGTCGGGGCCGTCTTTGATCATATCTTCGAGAAGTTCTTCCTCTTCGAGGTTCCTGATATGTGGATCCATAGTTCTGCAAAAAACGGACATTTGATTAACTAATAAACTAACAAACCATATAAGAGGGGTTGGAAACTTCGAAGGCTCGTTTTATATAGGATGACCTTTAGTCCCGGGTCTTGTCTAGAATCTAAACTCTAAAATACCAGCCTGGCGAAGCCCAGTCCCGGACACTTAAGCATATACAATAGCAAAATTAAACTAGTTCTATTAATTTTCTTGCTAAAAATAAACTATTAACACTTAAGCATATACAATAAAAAAATTGAACTATTAACACTTAAGCATATACAATAGCAAAATTATATTTCTACTTCTACTTCTCCTATTCTTCTACTTCTACTTCTACTTCTCCTATTCTTCTACTACTTCGTCTCCTCTCCTCTTCTTCTATTTTTCCTCTTCTTCTCCACTCCTGATCCTCTTCTTATTCTCCTTTTTCTTCTTTTCTTCTCCCTTTTCTTCCTTTCTTATCCTTTTTCTTCCTTTCTTCTCCTTCTTCTTCCTTTCTTCTCCTTTTTCTTCCTTTCTTGTGCTGGCCAGAGTGTTGGGGAGGAGGACGGCGGCGCGCGGCGAGGAGGGCGGCGACGCGCGGCGAGGAGGACGGCGGCGGCGAGCAGGACGACGGCGGCGGCGAGCAGGACGACGACGACGGCGAGCAGGACGGCGGGCAGCCTGACGGCGTCGTCGAGTTCGTCACTTGCCGCGCCGAGCAGGAGAACGAGAGGAAGAAGAAGAGAAAATGGACGATTTGGGTTCGAAATTTTCTAACTCCCGCTTATACAGGTGGATCTTTAGTCCCGGCTCGGGGCTCGATCCGGGACTAAAGACCCCTTTAGTCCCGGGTGGCGCCACGACCCGGGACTAAAGGCCCTTTTTCGGGAAGAACAGAAGGCGGGAAGCACGGGCCTTTAGTCCCGGAGCGTGGCTCCAACCAGGACTAAAGGGGGTCTTTAGTCCCAGGTGGAGCCACGACCCGGGACTAAAGGCCCTTTTTCAGCGGACAAGAAGGCGGGAAGCAGGGGCCTTTAGTCCCGGTGCGTGGCAAGAACCGGGACTAAAGTTTTGCCTATATAAACCCTCGCCCCTGCCCGCCATATCCCCTGTTTTTTGGTTGTTGAAGTGTGACCATGCCATGGTCTTGCCGCTCTAGTTCATGCACATGACGTGTTCGATGAAATGCCCGAGCCACTCTACTTAAGCTTTCTCCTCTCCAAACTCGACCTCCAAGCTTCATTTTCCTTAATATTTGTCTAGGTTTGGCCGTGCACACCAACTGCGAGCACCACCGTGGTGAGCCTCTTGTTCTTATCATCTTTTTAAAATCAAAAAAATCTTACTTGTATGATTTAGATACATACTTGTATAAATTACTCACTTTCATTATTTTTTGTTATTATATAGTGCGATGGTTTTGGTATCCGCCTCCGTCGGCCCTCGTCCTGTCTATGATTCGGATGTGGTATATATTATCTTTTATAACTATTTGTTTTATTTAGTGTTTATGACAACTATGACGACCAATGTGACATATATGTTTTTAATCTAGGAGGTATGTGAACCGGAAATTCCAACCCACATAAAAATTATTGTCGAGAAGTTAAATTTGGTTGAAAAAGAAAACAAATATTTGAAGAAAAAATTGAAAATAATTGAGGATAAGAATATGGAACTGGAGTTGCATGTCGCCGATGTCATCGATGATCGCAAGATGAAGATCGATGCGATGCGGTTGAAGATGGATACAATGCACTTGAAGATGGATGAAATGCGCTTGAAGATTAGGAATATTAGAAAATATGCCATTGATAGTCAATTGTTACCTTAGTTGCGATTTTGATCGCGTTTGTTGTTGCATTTAAATGTTTTACATAGTTGTATGTTGTTTTATGAGAGAACTTTATGTATTTATTTTTTGCATTAATAACATTTGATCACTACTGTTCTTTGGGTTTAATGTGATGATGAACTTGTCTTAATTTGGTCATATGTTCTGCAATGATTTTTTTTGAACTTATTTGAACTCCATACTTTTTGTGTGTTCAAAATGCACCATTCAAAGGCACACCACAAAATTTCAACAATTTCTGACTTCAGTTGGTATATTTCGTGCATTTACTTATTTTTTTTTGAGCTAGTTGACCCTGAAATTGAAAAGCACTACAAATGAACTCTGAAAATGTTGAAAGGGCATGCTATCATCATTTCACCCACATAGCATGTGTTAAAAAGTTGAGAGGGCTACGACAAAAACTGCATGCACTTCGTGTACAAAACGGACAATCTCTCTCAAAGTATCAGGGTTTCGAACGAGAACTCATCTCTTACAAAGGGATTTCATTTTTTTGAACTTATTTGAACTCCATACTTTTTGTGTGTTCAAAATGCACCATTCAAAGGCACACCACAAAATTTCAACAATTTCTGACTTCAGTTGGTATATTTCGTGCATTTACTTATTTGTTTTGAGCTAGTTGACCCTGAAATTGAAAAGCACTACAAATGAACTCTAAAAATGTTTAAAGTTGGCATGCTATCATCATTTCACCCACATATCATGTGTTAAAAAGTTGAGAGGGCTACGACAAAAACTGCATGCACTTCGTGTACAAAACGGACAATCTCTCTCAAAGTATCAGGGTTTCGAACGAGAACTCATCTCTTACAAAGGGATTTCATTTTTTTGAACTTATTTGAACTCCATACTTTTTGTGTGTTCAAAATGCACCATTCAAAGGCACACCACAAAATTTCAACAATTTCTGACTTCATTTGGTATATTTCGTGCATTTACTTATTTGTTTTGAGCTAGTTGACCCTGAAATTGAAAAGCACTACAAATGAACTCTGAAAATGTTGAAAGTTGGCATGCTATCATCATTTCACCCACATAGCATGTGTTAAAAAGTTGAGAGGGCTACGACAAAAACTGCATGCACTTCGTGTACAAAACGGACAATCTCTCTCGAAGTATCAGGGTTTCGAACGAGAACTCATCTCTTACAAAGGGATTTCATTTTTTTGAACTTATTTGAACTCCATACTTTTGTGTGTTCAAAATGCACCATTCAAAGGCACACCACAAAATTTCAACAATTTCTGACTTCATTTGGTATATTTCGTGCATTTACTTATTTGTTTTGAGCTAGTTGACCCTGAAATTGAAAAGCACTACAAATGAACTCTGAAAATGTTGAAAGTTGGCATGCTATCATCATTTCACCCACATAGCATGTGTTAAAAAGTTGGGAGGGCTACGACAAAAACTGCATGCACTTCGTGTGCAAAACGGACAATCTCTCTCGAAGTATCAGGGTTTCGAACGAGAACTCATCTCTTACAAAGGGATTTCTTTTTTTTGAACTTATTTGAACTCCATACTTTTGTGTGTTCAAAATGCACCATTCAAAGGCACACCACAAAATTTCAACAATTTCTGACTTCATTTGGTATATTTCGTGCATTTACTTATTTGTTTTGAGCTAGTTGACCCTGAAATTGAAAAGCACTACAAATGAACTCTGAAAATGTTGAAAGTTGGCATGCTATCATCATTTCACCCACATAGCATGTGTTAAAAAGTTGAGAGGGCTACGACAAAAACTGGATGCACTTCGTGTACAAAACGGACAATCTCTCTCGAAGTATCAGGGTTTCGAACGAGAACTCATCTCTTACAAAGGGGTTTCATTTTTTGAACTTATTTGAACTCCATACTTTTTGTGTGTTCAAAATGCACCATTCAAAGGCACACCACAAAATGTCGAATAAGAACTCATCTCTTACATGGATATTATGAAAATGAAAAGTGTTTGAAATTTAGTACATTCCATACATGCATTACATAAAAGGTTTAATACATTATTAGATTATTGCACCAATATTCCTATCTATTATTTTTGTTTTCTTCTGGGTCGTAGCCATGGAGAATCTTCATCATTCAGTAGGATGCTTGGGTCAGTTTTCACTTTGAAGGGCGGAATTTCATGAAACTTATTATAATCTTCTGACATGTGTGTCTTGTCATATACTCCCACGATGTTTCTTTTCCGTGAAAGAACTATGTGGCGTTTTGGCTCATCGGACAATATCTTCTTTTGCTGATTTCTTTTTCTCGGTAATGTAGACATGCCCTTCACATAGAAAACCTGAGCGACATCATTGGCTAGGACAAATGGTTCGTCCATGTACGGAAGATTGTTGAGATCCACTGTTGTCATGCCGTACTTTTGGTCTACAACTACCCCGCCTCCTGTCAGCTTCACCCATTTGCACCGAAATAAAGGGATCTTAAAGGTAGGTCCATAGTCAAGTTTCCATATCTCCTCTATGTACCCGTAATATGTTTCCAAACAGTGCCCATTCTCGTCTGTTGCATCAAAGCGGACACCACTATTTTGGTTGGTGCTCTCTTTATCTTGGGCAACCGTGTAAAATGTATTCCCATTTATCTCATACCCTTGGAAAGTACATATAGTCGAAGATGGTGGCCTGGCCAAACAGTACAGCTCATCTTCAACGGTGTCGTCATTCATGAGATGTGTATGCAACCAACTGCCGAAAGTCTTCTCGTGTTCCCCTTTAATCCAAGAGTCAGCCTTCCCCGGGTTTTCGGAGCGTAGAATATTCTTGTGTCTCACAATATACGGAGCCACCACGGTGGAATTGTGTAGAATTGTGTAGTGTGCTTGAGAGAAAGAATGCCCGTCCATACATACTTTTGCTTTCCTTCCTAGTGTGCCTTTTCCTGTCAGCCTACCCTCATACCGAGATTCAGGAACACCAATCGGCTTAAGATCAGGAAGAAAGTCCACACAAAACTCAATGACCTGCTCTGTTCCATAGCCCTTGGAGATGCTTCCTTCTGGCCTAGCACGGTTACGGACATATTTCTTTAAGACTCTCATGAACCTCTCGAAGGGGAACATATTGTGTAGAAACACAGGACCGAGAATTCTAATCTCTTCGACTAGGTGAACTAGGAGGTGTGTCATTATATTGAAGAAGGATGGCGGGAACAACAGCTCAAAGCTGACCAGACATTGGACCACATCAATCTGTAACCCTGATAGACTTTCTCGATCGATTACCTTCTGAGAAATTGCATTGAGGAATGCACATACCTTCACAATTGCCAGGCGAACATTTTCCGGTAGAATTCCCCTCAATGCAACCGGAAGCAATTGCGTCATAAGCACGTGGCAGTCATGAGACTTTAGGTTTTGGAATTTTTTGTCTTTCATATTTACGATTCCCTTTATATTCGACGAGAAGCCAGTCGGGACCTTGATACTGAACAGGACTTCAAAGAAGATTTCCTTCTCTTCCTTAGTAAGAGCGTAGCTGGCACGCCCTTGAAACTGCCCTGGATGCATGCCATCTCTTCCTTTATGACGTTCCTGGTCCTCCCGTGCTTCCGGTGTATCTTTTGACTTCCCATACAAGCCCAGGAAGCCTAGAATATTCACGCAGAGATTCTTCGTCAGGTGCATCACGTCGATTGCCGAGCGGACCTCATGGACTTCCAGTAGGGTAGCTCCCAAAATATAGAGTTCTTCTTCCACATGGGTACGCGCTTATCAGGGTCGTTAGGAACAGGTTGGCTGCCAGGACCCTTTCCAAAGATTACTTTTAAATCTTTCACCATATCAAATACTTCAACACCAGTACGGATGACAGGCTTCCCCCGGGATTCTACCTTGCCATTGAAATGCTTGCCTTTTTTCTTTAAGGGATGCTTGGGCGGAAGAAAACGACGATTGAACGGATACACATTCTTCCTACAGTTGTCGAGATATATACTTTCTGTCTGATCCAAACAGTGCGTGCATGCATTGTATCCCTTGTTTGACTGTCCTGAAATGTTACTAAGAGCAGGACAATCATTGATGGTTACGAAAAGCAACGCTCGAAGGTCAAATTCCTCTTGTTTGTGCTCGTCCCACACACGTACACCTGGTTCGGCCCACAGGTGTAAAAGTTCATCAACTAATGGCCTTAGGTACACATCAATATCGTTGTCGGGTTGCTTTGGACCTTGTATAAGCACTGACATCATAATGAACTTCCGCTTCATGCACAACCAAGGAGGAAGGTTGTAGATACATAGAGTAACGGGCCAGGAGCTGTGACTGCAACTCTGCTCCCCAAAAGGATTCATGCCATCTGTACTCAGACCTAACCATAAGTTCCTTGCGTCAGCTGCAAATCTCGGGAACTCTCTCTCGATTTTTCTCCACTGCCGACCATCAGCGGTGTGCCTCAACTTATCGTCTTTCATACGATCTTCCATGTGCCATCGCAACAACTTCGCATGATCTTTATTTCTGAACAGACGTTTCAACTGTGGTATTATAGGAGCATACCACATCACCTTGGCAGGAACCCTCTTCCTGGGTGGCTCGCCCTCAATATCACCAGGGTCATCTTTTCTGATCTTATACCGCAATGCAGTGTATACCGGGCATTTATCCATATTTTCATACTTCTCACCGCGGTAGAGGATGCAATCATTAGGGCATGCATGTATCTTCTGCACGTCTAATCCTAGAGGGCAGACAAGCTTCTTTGCTTCGTACGTGCTGGCGGGCAATTCGTTCTTTCTTGGAAGCATCTTCTTCATCAGTACCAGCAACTTTTCGAATGACGAGTCAGTCACACCGGTCTCTGCCTTCCACTTCAGCAATTCCAGTGTGCTACCCAGCTTCTTCTGGCCATCTTCACAAGTTGGGTACAACAATTTGTTGTGGTCCTGTAACATCTGCTCGAACTGCAACCTCTCCTTTTCTGTGTCGCAACCTCGCCGTGCATCAGAAATGACCCGGCCAAGATCATCAGCGGGCTCATCTGGTTCCCGTTCTTCATCCTGATCTTCTTCTTCATTGTCTTCCATTGCGGTATCAGCATACTCAGGGAACATAGATCGGTAGTTGTCATCATCATTCTCTTCTTCTTCATCGTCGTCTTCCATCATAACCCCTCTTTCTCCGTGCTTGGTCCAAACATTTAAAGTGTCGTCTCAACGGATTTAGACGGTGCCCATTTAAAGTGAATGATGCAGTTTCTAATACGTATCCCCAAAATGATAGTGGTAAGTCGGTAAGAGACATCATAGATCGTACCATATCTAATAAAGTGCGATTACGACATTCAGACACTCTGTTGCGCTGCGGTGTGCCAGGAGGCGTCAGTTGTGAAATGATTCCACACTTTCTTAGGTGTGTGCCAAACTCGTGACTCAAATATTCTCCTCCACGATCAGATCGTAGACACTTAATTTTTCTGTCACGTTGATTCTCGACCTCACTATGAAATTCCTTGAACTTTTCAAACGTCTCAGATTTGTGCTTCATCAAGTAGATATACCCATACCTACTCAAATCATCGGTGAGAGTGAGAACATAATGATAGCCACCGCGAGCTTCAATGTTCATTGGACCACACACATCAGTATGTATTATTTCCAATAAGTCGGTTGCTCGCTCCATTATTCCTGAGAATGGAGTCTTAGTCATCTTGCCCATGAGGCACGGTTCGCATGTGTCAAATGATTCAAAGTCAAGAGACTCTAATAGTCCATCAGTATGAAGCTTCTTCATGCGCTTAACACCGATATGACCAAGGCGGCAGTGCCACAGGTATGTGGGACTATCATTATCAACTTTACATCTTGTGGTACTCACACTATGAATATGTGTAACATCACGATCAAGATTCATCAAGAATAAACCATTCACCAGCGGAGCATGACCATAAAATATATCACTCATATAAATAGAACAACCATTATTCTCTAACTTAAATGAGTAGCCGTCTCGCATTAAGCAAGACCCTGATACAATATTCATGCTCAAAGATGGTACTAAATAACAATTATTAAGGTTTAAAACTAATCCCGATGGTAGATGGAGAGGTAGCGTGTCGACGGCGATCACATCAACCTTGAAGCCATTCCCGACGCGCATCGTCACCTCGTCCTTGGCCAGTCTCTGCTTATTCCGCAGTTCCTGCTTTGAGTTGCAAATGTGAGCAACGACACCGGTATCAAATACCTAGGAGCTACTACGAGCGCTGGTAAGGTACACATCAATAACATGTATATCACATATACCTTTAACGTTGTCGGCCTTCTTGTCCGCTAAGTATTTGGGGCAGTTCCGCTTCCAGTGACCTTTTCCCTTGCAATAGAAGCACTCAGTCTCAGGCTTGGGTCCATTCTTTTTCTTCTTCCCGGCATCTGACTTACCGGGCGCGGCAACAGCTTTGCCGTCTTTCTTGAAGTTCTTCTTACCCTTGCCCTTCTTGAAACTAGTGGTCTTGTTGACCATCCACACTTGATGCTCTTTCTTGATTTCTACTTCTGCAGACTTGAGCATTGAGTACAACTCGGGAATGGTCTTCTCCATCCCTTGCATGTTGTAGTTCAGCACAAAACCTTTGTAGCTTGATGGGAGAGACTGGAGGATTCTGTCAATTATAGCATCATCCGGAAGTTCGACTCCAAGTGAAGTCAGACGACCGTGTAATCCAAACATTTTGAGTATGTGCTCACTAACAGAACTGTTCTCCTCCATCTTACAGCTAAAGAACTTGTCGGAGACATCATATCTCTCGACACGAGCATGAGCTTGAAAAACTAGTTTCAGCTCTTGGAACATCTCATATGCATCGTGTTGCTCAAAACGCCTTTGGAGCCCCATTTCCAAACTGTATAACATTCCACACCTAACTAGAGAGTAGTCATCACTCCGCGTTTGCCAGACATTCAGAATGTCCTGGGCTGCTGCGGGAGAGGGAGGGTCACCTAGCGGCGCATCAAGGACATAAGCCTTTTTAGCTGTTTCAAGGATGAGCTTCAAGTTGCGAACCCAGTCCGCATAGTTGCTACCATCATCTTTCAGCTTGTTTTTCTCTAGGAATGCGTTGAAATTGAGGTTGACGTTGGCCATCTACAATATTTATAAAGAGAACTTTTAGACTAAGTTCATGACAATTAAGTTCATTTAATCAAATTAAGTATGAACTCCCACTTAAATCGACATCCCTCGAGTCATCTAAGTGATACATGATCCATGTTGACTAACCCGTGTCCGATCATCACGTGAGACGGACTAGTCACCATGGTGAGCAACTTCATGCTGATCGTATTCAACCATACGACTCATGTTCGACCTTTTGGTCTCTTGTATTCGAGGTCATGTCTGTACATGCTAAGCTCGTCGAGTCAACCTAGGTGTTTCGCATGTGTAAATCTGGCTTACACCCGTTGTATGCGAACGTTAGAATCTATCACACCCGATCATCACGTGGTGCTTCGAGACAATGATCCTTCGCAATGGTGCACACTTAGGGGAATACGTTCTCGAAATTTTAAGAGGGGTCATCTTATTATACTACCGTGTTCTAAGCAATAAGATGAAAAACATGATAAACATCACAATGCAATCATATAGTGACATGATATGGCCATTATCATCTTTGCTCTTTCGATCTTCATCTTTAGGCACCGCATGATCATCATTGTCACCGGCGTGACACCATGATCTCCATCATCCTGTCTCCGTGAAGTCGTCACGCCAACTACTACTATCACTATTACTATGGCTAACCGTTAGCAATGAAGTAAAAGTAGTAAGCACATGGCGTTGCATCTCATACAATAAATTAAGACAACTCCTATGGCTCCTACCGGTTGTCATACTCATCGACACGCAAGTCGTGAAACCTATTACAATAACATGATCATCTCATACATCATACATGCAATATCACAACTTTGGTCATATCACATAACATGTCAAACCCTGCAAAAACAAGTTAGACGTCCTCTAATTGTTGTTGCAAGTTTTACGTGGCTGATTTGGGTTTCTAGCAAGAACGCTTTCTTACCTACGTGACAGCCACAACGATGATATGCCAAAGCTATTTACCCTTCATAAGGACCCTTTTCATCAAATCCAATCCGACTAGAGTAGGAGAGACAGACATCTGCTAGCCACCTTTATGCACGATGTGCATGTCTGTCGATGGAACCAGTCTCACGTAAGCGTACATGTAATGTCGGTCCGGGCCGCTTCATCCAACAATACCGCCGGAAAAGAATAAGACTAGTAGCGGCAAGCAATTGAAAAATCATCGCCCACAACCTTTTGTGTTCTACTCGTGCATAGAATCTACGCATAGAAAACCTGGCTCGGATGCCACTGTTGGGTAACGTAGCATAAATTCAAAAAAATTCCTATGCACATTCAGATCTCCCTATGGAGAGACCAGCAATGAGAGAGGGGTGAGTGCATCTTCATACCTTTGAAGATCGCTAAGCGGAAGCGTTGCTAGAACGCGGTTGATGGAGTCGTACTCGCGACGATTCAGATCGCGGTGTGATTCCGATCTCCCGCACCTTGATCCAGCAAGGAGGATGGAGAGGTTGGGGAAGATCTCCGGCAGCACGACGGCGTGGTGTCGATGGAGAGACGAGGTCTCCTGGCAGGGACTCACCAAGCACCGTGGGAGAGGAGGAAGAAGGGGGCAGGGCTGCGCCAAGGGAGATGGAAAACTGTGTGTTAAAACAGCCCCAAAACCCCCACTATATATAGGAGGAGGGGAGGGGGGTGTCACCCCTAGGGTTCCCACCCTAGGTGGTGCGGCAGCCCCCCCCCCCATATGGGAGGTGCGGCGGCCAGGGCAGGGGGAGGGGGTGGCGCACCCCTAGGTGGGCCTTAGGCCCACCAGCGCCTAGGGTTTCCCCCCCCCCTCTCCACCTCCTGCGCCTTGGGGCTCCTTGTGGGAGGCGCACCAGCCCACTTTGGGCTGGTTTCCCTCCCTCTTTTGGCCCATGCTACCTCTTGGGGATGGTGGCCCCTCCCGGTGGACCTCCGGGACCATTCCCGGTGGTCCCGATACATTACCGCTGACGCCCGAAACATTTCCGGTGTCCAAAACCATCCATCCTATATATCAATTTTTACCTCCGGACCATTCCAGAGTTCCTCGTGACGTCCGGGATCTCATCCGAAACTCCGAACAACTTTCGGTAACCTCGTATAACAATTCCCTATAACCCTAGCGTCATCGAACCTTAAGTGTGTAGACCCTACGGGTTCGGGAGACACGCAGACATGACTGAGACACCTCTCCGGCCAATAACCATCAACGGGGTCTAGATACCCATGGTGGATACCACTTGCTCCACGATGATCTCATCGGATGAACCACGATGTCAAGGATTCAATCAATCACGTATACAATTCCCTTTGTCTGTCGGTATAGAACTTGCCCGATATTCGATCGTCGGTATACCTATACCTTGTTCAATCTCATTACCGGTAAGTCTCTTTACTCGTTCCGTAGCACGTCATCGTATGACTAACTCCTTAGTCACATTGAGCTCATGATGGTGTTCTACCGAGTGGGCCCAGAGATACCTCTCTGTCACGCGGAGTGACAAATTCCGATCTCGATTCGTACCAACCCAACAGACACTTTCAGAGGTACCCGTAGTGCACCTTTATAGTCACCCAGTTACGTTGTGACGTTTGATACACCCAAAGCACTCCTACGGTATCCGGGAGTTGCACAATCTCACGGTCGAAGGAAAAGACACTTGACATTAGAAAAGCTTTAGCATACGAACAATACGATCTAGTGCTATGCTTAGGGTTGGGTCTTGTCCATCACATCATTCTCCGAATGATGTGATCCCGTTATCAATGACATCTAATGCCCATGACCAGGAAACCATGATCATCTATTGACTAACGAGCTAGCCAACAAGAGGCTTGCTAGGGACACATTGTGATCTATTTATTCACACATGTATTACTGTTTCCTGTTAATACAATTATAGCATGAACAATAGACGATTATCATGAACAAGGAAATATGATAATAACCATTTTATTATTGCCTCTAGGGCATATTTCCAACACTTGGTACCACCAACTTTCACATCGGTGCCACTGAGATTCAGTGACCAACTTTTTGTTGAGAAGATTTCAAGAATCGGAATTTTTGAGTTTGAAATTGGTCTCACCGAGATTTAGAAACTGGTCTAGGTCATCTTATCGATACCATCGAGATTCATACATCGGTCTCACTGAGAATACAAAAGTTGCCACATTTAGTGCAACTTGGTACCGTCGAGATTCATTTTGGTGTCACCGAGTTGGGTAGTAATGTTGTAACAGTTGGATTATGGGGGATGCCTATGTATACCCCTCCACCTACTTCTCATTCATAGAGCAAACACTCAGAACACACTTACACTCGCCAGATCCATTTTTCTGAGAGATAGCCACCTACTCATGTGTTGAGATCAAGAGATTCCAATCCAACCATTTGAACCTTGATTTCTAGCCTCCCCAAGTTGCTTTCCACAAGATCAATCTCTCCTACCCATGCCAAATCTGTGAGAGAGTGGTTGAGTGTTGAGGAGACTATCTTTAGAAGCACAAGAGCAAGGATTTCATCGTTCTACCGCATCTATTACCTTTTGGATGGTGGTTCCTCCTAGTTTGATTAGGTGTCGCTTGGGAGCCTCCTACTTCGTGTTGTGAAGTTAAACCAAGATGTTTGTAAGGGCAAGGAGATCGCCTACTTCGTGAAGATCTACTGTGAGTGAGGCTAGTCCTTTATGGACGGAAGCCATGGTGGAATAGACAAGGACGCTTCTTCGTGGACCCCTTGTGGGTGGAGCCCTCCATGGACTCTAGCAGCCGTTACCCTCCGTAGATTGAAGTCTTCACTAACATGGACGTACGATAGCGCCACCTATCAGAACCATGCCAAAAATTGCCATGTCAACCTTTGTGTCTGATCTCCCTACCTTACCCTCCACTTTACATTTGCATGTCTTACTTCCCGCTGCTATACTCTTAGATGTCCATGTGTAGGGTGAACTTGACTAGTCATAATTGTTAAAACTGGTTCACAACTAAAATTGGGAAAAGACTAAGTTTTTATCTTGTCAAGTAGTGTAATCACCCCCCTCTAGACATACTTTCGATCCTACAGTCGCCAGTAAGCTTGCGCTGCCACTACTGTTGGATGAGGTGCTAGTGGTTTGAGAGGTAGGATGGAGAGGAAGGTGAGGGGGAAGTGCCACCTCCATCTCCTCCAGTAGCGTTGCCGCTGTCCCTCCTCCTCCAGCGTTGGCGCTGCCACGAAATCGAATGAGGGAGAGAGCGGTTGTGGCGATAGAGAGAGAGTAATCGAGCGAGCGTGGCTTTCACAGGGTGGAAGGAGAGCGTTACTTCCTGGGCATTTCCATGTGGCTTGGGAGGGGTTTGAGCGGGGTTCCATCCCGGTAGGGGCTAACAGAAGGCACGTAGCGGGCAGACCAGGATTGGACACGGTCGGGTGAAATCCACGTGGATCGGGGGGGGGGGGGGGATTGGTGCTAAATCCCGACGGGGTTGGGTATAATCGAACAAAGCCTTATATAGTTTAACTGAGACAGGGTTACATGGATCTACTAAACATACATGGCTTTTTTGGAATACAACTTGATGATGCGTTCTGATGAGCCAATCAACTAAGTGGTAGGTCCGGGCCGCCTTGTGGCCTTATAGGTCGACTTCTGGCTTGGTGGACCAACTTCCATTCTGTTGGTGTATCCTCGATACATGTTTCTATCACCACCGCCTCGTCTTGCAGGCTCTATCTGCTCCCCACCCGTCATCACCACCGTGGTGCCCCAAGATGTCTGTCGTTGCCCGTTGAGCTTGAATAGGAGTCGAAGTGACGTGCACGAGGCCGACAACGACCAGCGCACCACCGCGCCCCAGGAAGAGCTCTCGAGGCACAAGCGAGGTCCTATTGATGAAATTGGTCGTCGCCTCCACTCCCCTCGTCACCCGGCCTCCCCGCGCATTGTCGTTTAACTTCACTAACACGAAGTGAGCCGCCCCATCCAACGCGTTCAGCGAAATGCTGCATCAGAAATTTATTTTTTTATTCATTTATTTATTAAATAAGAAGTACACGTAATATGTAGTGATATAATAACCGAAACGGGCAATTTAATATTTAATTGTAATGCTATGAATACGTGCCGAAATTAACATATCCTTTCGTTTACGGGCATCCATTTTTTTACGTGTAAAAGCAGAAACAGTTTTTTGGTTACCTATATGTTCTTTCTTCTCACTTGAAATTAGTTTTTTGCAGCTAAAATTGGAGATGGGTCTCAATGCTTTAGCTCGCGCGCTGTTTAATTACCTTGCTAGCTACTTCCTCCGTTCCTAAATATAAGTCTTTTAAGAGATTTCATTAAGAGTCTACATACGGAGTAAAATGAATGAACCTGTACTTTAAAGTATGTCTATATACATCCGTATGTAGTCTAGTAGTGGAATCTCTAGAAAGACTTATATTTAGGAACGGAGGAAGTAGCTAGCAAATCCACGTTTATGTTTTTCCAGAGAAAAATGGATAGTGCACCTTACCATCCCGCACCAACCACCAGAGTCCACGTTTGGGATGATTGGTCCGTTACATCGGGAGAAAGGCAAACGAATCACCGCCGTTAAATAACGGATCGACGGCCGCGGCATGGCCGTCGTCACATCGTCCCTCCGCTGCGCGACCGCCGCCGCGCTCGCACTCGCACTCCACCACCACCACCAACCGGCCTTCCTCGACGTCCGCCTCCGCTTCCCGCGCCACCGGATCCCGACGAGGATGGCCATGTCGTCCTCGCCGGCCTCCGCGCCGCACCAGGCCGGGCCGTGGTACGCGGTGCCGGACCTCAGCCTCCGCGACCACAGCTTCGCTGTCCCGCTCGACCACTCCTCCCCCGCCTCCCCCTCCGCGCCACACATCACCGTCTTCGTCCGCGAGGTCGTCACAGGTACGTTCGGCTTGCTCCCTCCTCGCATCCCGGCTAGCCCCCTCTCCCCTCGTGGTCAGAGGGGTTAGTGGATAAGATGGCCGCTGCACATCCGCCGCGGGGTCCAAGGGCAGGCTTCGAGTAGAATCTCGCGCACTCGTTTGATCGCTCCCCTTTTTTTTTTCAATCCCCTTTCAGAGGCACAACACATCCTGCGATTTTCCTGGATACCAGGAATCTGTATTATATGTAGCTTAGGAGACTTAGGAGTAGAAAGGAGAACCTTTTGCATGCTAAAACGCACAATTCCAGCTAGGTTTACTGAATCCTCGATAAGGCGCGGCAGAGACAGACGCTTGACCAAGCGTCTCTGCAGTTAAGAACTAAAATTAAGTCAATACAATGTATCCGATCAACATCATAGGCTTGGAACACTGCATGCTAATTTCATGTTGATAGAGCGTGCTTAAGTTACCACTGTACGGTTCTTTATGCCCTGCATCCACAATGACTGTTCAAGTGTATCATTACAGCTGGAAAAGAAGAGGCCCCTTTGCCTTATCTGGTGTACCTACAAGGGGGGCCTGGATATGAAAGTCCTCGCCCCACCGAAGCGAGTGGTTGGGTAAAGAAGGCATGCGAAGAATACCGTGTGTTATTGCTCGATCAGGTGCATTCCAATTTCTTAAGCACATGCTCTTTACTCTTCATTCTTGCACCCATCTTGCTCTTCCTGTGCTGACATCCTTTTACTTTTCAGCGAGGAACAGGGTTGTCAACACCGTTGACAACATCGTCTCTTTCTCAAATAACATCTGCAGCAGAGCAGGTGGAGTATTTGAAGCATTTCAGGGCGGATAACATAGTGAAGGATGCAGAGCTTATTCGACGGCATATTGTGCCAGATGCCAAGCCTTGGACAATTCTGGGACAGGTATAGTATGTAACGTCATGTGACCTTGATGCACTTATTTGTCTCGCATTTCTTATTTATTGTTGCTAATGCAATATTGTTATTTACACCATCTACCATTTCCTCCTTTACAGAGTTATGGTGGATTTTGTGCTGTTACATATTTGAGTTTTGCTCCAGAGGGCCTGAAAGCTGCCCTTTTAACCGGGGGGCTTCCACCACTTGGAAAGCCCTGCACTGCAGAAACTGTGTACAGGGCCTGCTTTAAGCAGGTTCAGCAGCAAAATGAGAAGTATTATAAGAGGTTTCCTCAAGATATACAGGTCGTTCATGAAGTTGTAAGATACTTAAGTGAATCTGAAGGTGGAGGAGTAAGTCATTCTTAATATTTTTGCTCTTTCTCTCACATGTGAATTGGAAAATTGTATCTAATGCAACTTTGTTTTATCAGGTTCTTCTTCCATCAGGTGGCAGGTTAACTCCTAAGATGCTGCAGTGCCTTGGACTATGGGGTTTAGGTTTCACTGGAGGATTTGAAAGACTGCATTATCTGTAAGAAATACTCCCTCTGTCCCAAAATAACTGTCTCAACTTTGTACTAGCTCTAATACAAAGTTGTACTAAGCTTAAGACATTTATTTTGAGACGGAGGGAGTAGTACTTTGGGTTTTCTTCATTACTTCATAAAATAATGCAACTTTCTGATCTGTGCCACTCCTTACTATTTCTGGGACAGACTCGAGAGAGTGTGGGATCCTATACTCGTTCCTGGCGCAAAAAAGAGTATAAGCTATTACTTCTTGAAAGAGGTACTCACCATCAACAATATAATGTTGATATTTGAAATTACCATGTTCTATGTCTCTAATGGGTGACCTAACATTATATTTTCCTGCAGTTTGACATGTGGGTAGGTTTTGATCAAAATCCTCTTTATGCTCTCTTGCACGAGTCTATCTACTGTGAGGTAACTTTTGATACTTTTTTTATTTTAAATCTGTTTATCTGGTACTGCAGCTCTTTTTCTTAAGTCTAGTGTAATTCATGGATCCAGGGATCTTCATCAAAATGGACAGCCGATAAGATTTTCAATGAAAATAGAAGTTTGTTTGACCCTGTTAAGGCTACAGAAGAAGGTCGTCCTGTGTATCTTACTGGAGAGGTATATGCCTAGATCTTTATGGGAAGCGTCATTCGTTATAGTCATGTTTCTGCTAAATTTGAGCTCTATCATGTGCTGAGAGTAGACTTTAGCATTTTGGGCTGTCTGGCAAGGTTATAGTAATTTGTAACTTTTTGATTAATGAGATGAGGCAAAGCTTTTGCCTTTGTTTAAAGAAAATGGCTCCTTACTAAATTAGTAACCCATGAAGTGAAAAGCTAACACTGCAGGCTGTTTTGAGTCTATGAATAGTCTGTAGTTACCAAAGTGTGGCAATTGGAAATTCAAAGTTGCATTTTATTTGCTAAGATCTTATCAACGTTAATTTTGGTTGACAATGCTCCTTTTACGAAGGGATGGTATTCAGGGCAAAGGGAGTCAGACACTACCCTTTTCAGTACCTGGGTAACCTTGGGGCAATCCATGTCAGGATGAACTTCTGGCAATGATAAAGGGAACACTACTTAGCAGCACCCTATTGCATACCGAGATATTCGTTGCTTATGATTGGTCATGAATTCCTAACATGTGTCCGTTTCCTTAACGCAGATGGTCTTTCCATGCTTTTTCGATGAGATCAATGCTCTACGACCCCTGAAGGAGGCCGCCCATTTGTTAGCTGAGAAGGAGGACTGGCCTCCATTGTACGATATCAGCGCATTGAACAACAACAAGGTTTGTTCTTCTTCCCAAGATTATATAGCCTCCTCCATGGTATGCATGGTCGTTCCATCTCACGCATGGCGATGTATCGCACGCTGATTGCATGCAGGTCCCCGTGGCCGCCGCAGTGTACTACGAGGACATGTACGTCAACTTCAACATTGCCAAGGAGACGGCGTCCCAGATCGCCGGGATCCGGCTGTGGGTGACCAACGAATACCCGCACTCCGGCCTTCGAGATGGTGGCCCCCACGTCTTCGAGCATCTCATGGGTCTCTTGAAGGGCAAGAAGCCTTTGTTTTAGCCTTTTAGCCCATCCATAGCTACAACAAATAAAGCCTTCATTTTTCTCCTAGTTGAGAAATGCATTAGAATAAATACTCGTGGTGAAATGTTTTTGAATGTCTTCTCATATCCTGGGGCACCAATTTTGGCGCTCCAGTCATGCTTGCACGCTTAGAATTCCGCTGTATTATGCACAGCTCGTTGGGATCCTTCTGAATTCATGCTCCAGTCAATCCGAATAAAGAAGTTCAGACAAAGAGGAAGAATAAAAAATTAGAAGCACAAGAAAGGGTATCTGAATTCTAATGGAGCTGGATTTTTGAACGTACCAAAGAAAGTGTACCGGTTCAGACTTAATGTTTCGTATTCGTAACAAGATCTGAAGACGAGCTGTTACCACAGCTACAGATTTGCTTCGGAGCTTCAGTATACTGCTTCCTCCGTTCCTAAATATAAGTCTTTTAAAAGATTATACTACATACTACCTCCGTCTCAGTTTACAAGTCCGGCACATGTATCTAGATCGTTAATTTGACCAACTTAATAAGAGGTATATATAAAAAAATAATATTTTATATAAGTCAAATTAACGATCTAGGTACACGTGCATGCCTTCTAAACTGTGATGAAGAAAATACGAATGTATATAGACATACTTTAAAATATATATTCATTTATTGTACTCCGTATGTAGTTCGTAGTGAAATCTCTTAAAAGACTTGTGTTTAGAAACGGAGGGAGTGTATAGTTTCAAACTATCTCAGTGTCAGCCATAGCACAAGTTTGCTCGCAAGGGCATGGACTTTGTTCCTCTCAGAGGCCAGAGCCAAGGGACAGTTTGTAAACTTGTAGGAGAATAAAAGTTTAACTGACGCACACATGTAGAGAAAAATCACAGGAAAAGAGATGACGGCCATAGTATGTGAAAGAATCGATATGGTTGACTAGAGGGGGGGGGGGGGTGAATAGGCAACAATCACTTTTTAACTAATCTTAACAAGTTAGGGTAAGCAGCATACGGGTTCACAAAAATAGCAACAACGAGGTGAACATATATGATGCTAACAACAAGAACAACTAAGACAAGTAAGAGATCGACAACAACATAAGCATACACGAAGTAAAGGTTAGAGATAACCACAAGTGGAACCAATGAAGACGAGGATGTGTTACCGAAGTTCCTTCCCTTTGACAGGAAGTACGTCTCCGTTGGAGCGGTGTGGAGGCACAATGCTCCCCAATAAGCTACTAGGGCCACCGTATTCTCCTCACGCCCTTGCACGTTGCAAGGTACCGTGATTCCACTATAGGTGCCCTTGAAGGCGGCGACCGAACCTTTACAAACAAGGTTGGGGCAAACTCGACACAAAGCTTGGAGGCTCCCAACAAAATCACGAAGCTTCACCACAATGGAATGTGGCTCCGAGGTGACCTCAACCGTCTAGGGTGCTCAAACACCCAAGAGTAACAAGATCCGCAAGGGATTGATGGGGAAATCAACTTTTCTCTTGGTGGAAGTGTAGATCTAGGCCTTCTCAACCAATCCCTAAAGAATCAACAAGTTTGATTGGCTAGGGAGAGAGATCGGTCACTTTTGAGCTTAGGGAGCAACAATGGAGCTTCGGAGGGTCAGAGGTAGGGTTCCACAGCAAGAAGAACCCCTTGTATAGTGGGGGGGGGGATCCAACCGTTTTCCCACTCACAGCCCGAGCCTAGCGATACTAGCGCTGGCTGCAGCGGTACTACCGCTGGCACTCCAACGGTACTACCGCTGGGCCCATGGTAGTGCAGAAGCACTACCGGGCCAACCACCGCCAAGAAAGTCTTCGCAAAAAGGTCCGACGAAGTACAACCGCTAGGAAGGCGGTACTAAGCTCCTGGAGCGGTACTACCGCTGACCAGGGGCGGTACTACCGCCAGCACAACGGTACTACCGCTAGGGCTAGCGGTACTACCGTACCGCTGGGAGACCTTTTGCTTAGATGAGATAAAAACAGAGGCGGGAGCCACTCCAAAGTTTCAGGTAAGGGGAAAGGAAATAAAGTGTGTGCGTGCAAAATTGATTCCACCCAAACCTTTCCACTACGGGTCCCCTCTTGATAGTACGACGTTCCTATGACTCAAAGAAGGAGAATCGTAGAGTACACCGTGCTTCCGTTCCAAGGAAAGAGGGGGCGAGTCTTCTTGTGCCGTTGACATGTGTTATCTGAAATCTTAACACACACGATTAGTCCTTTGCGGTACTGTCATCAATCACGAAAATTACTTAGGCATAAACTATGCCCTAACAATCTCCCCCTTTTTGGTGGATTGATGACAATACCGGATTTGCACAGTGAATAGCATGTGAACATAAAGATAGTGGTATAGGAAAATAAGGAGCATATGACTCACAACATATGATAGAAGTAAATCTCACACTAGTTCAAGTCTCACATCACACAAAGCAAAGATAGCAAATAAAAGCAAACCAAGTTCAAAGCAAACACGATAAGATAAGCAAAGCTCAAATCTCAAATCCAGCTCCTAGACTCTCTCCCCCTTTGGCACAAGACACCAAAAAGGGGCACACCTAATGACACAGGTGGTCACTCCTCATCCTCATCAGCCCCAGACTCGTCCGTGGCATCCGGATCGTCCTGCTCCTCCTCATTGTCCTCCTCAAACGCCTCCTCCTCTGCATCAGACCACTGATAACCTTGAGCCCGCATCCAAGCAGACTTTGGAGTGATGTCGTCCTCTGAGCGGCTGGAGATATCAACATCAAGTGTCCTCAGGACACACTTGTGCCTCTAACGGTTCTCCTTCTAGGCCACATGAGTCTGATACTGTCCCTTGGCCTGCATACAGAAGAGAGTCTTCATTTTATCCTTCAGTTTCACTGCCCAAGATGGCATAGCAGAAGAGTGGGACTGAGAAGCGGGGCCTCTTTCAGCAGCAGTCTTGGTGTCAGTGTTCATGTGCTGAGACGAAGTGGATGGGTTGGCCCATTTGTCCTTGATGCGGAGCCTAATAGGATCGTGCACAAAGTAATCAGCCTGAAGGTGGAACTCCTCAATCAAATAGACGTTGTGCCACCTCTGACGAATATAGGCAAACAAGTAGGGCCCGTAGATGGGAACCTTGCGGTTCATGATGCAGTTCCAGAGCTCATTGAACATCACGTCAGAAATATCGAGAGGGGCAGATTCCTTAGTCATAGCCTCCTCACAAAGCAGAAGCATCTCAGCTAGATAACCATGCACCTCGTCAAAGTTGCCAATGCGAGGAAAGAGAGTGTTGCGGAAGATCCGATGCATCATATCCAGATGCTTGGGGAGCACACCTTTCTTCACATAAAGTTGTTGCAGCCTGTCATTAGCGGGGGCCCTAGTAGATGAAGCTGGGGCATGAGGACGCGACCCAAGAGGATTGTCAGCTCCCTGAAAGTCGACCTTGAGAAACTTCATGAATTCTGACCAAGAACCTGCCATCTTCTGAGTACCAGTCATCCAAGTCATGGTGCGCTCTTCATCAGGCGAGAAGTGAACAGTGACATAGAATTGGGCGACAACATCTGGATCAAAGTCGCGCTTGAAGGTGATGATCTCCTTAATGCCAAGCTTGTCAATCAAAGAGAGAGCCTCACCAAAGTAATCCGGGTTCCGCTGAAGGTGAGCCAAGTCAATCCATTGAACTGGAACAAACATCTTCTTGAAGTGCTTGATGATGTCGCGATAGATCGTGCAGTGATCCCGTGACCAAACATGCTTGACATCCTTGATCTGAGCCTTCTCTTCTAGATAGTGATTTTTGGTGCGGAACCACAGAAAATCCTTAGGGGGCATAGTGCAAACGTTGACCCCCTTGTCCTTGTGAGCTGTCTTCTTGAAAGACTTCTTTTTGGGTTGCAGACCGGAAGTGGCGGAGCCCTCTAGAGCATCTTGAGTGCGATACTGCTTCGGCTGGGTGTCCCATGGGGGATTCGAGCGGCGAGCACCACCTGTGACACACAAGACACACACCGACGAAGAGCGACAAGAGGAGTCAAGGCAATGAACAAAAAGAGGCATAAAAGTAAACTCACATTGCCAAAAAAAATGAAAAGAAGAAAAATATCCTCCTGGCGGTAGTACTGCTACACCTGGCGGTAGTACCGCTCGGGTCCTAGCGGTAGTACCGCTACTCCTGGCGGTAGTATCGCTAGGGGGTTGACTTTCAGATCTGAATAAGAAAAAGACCCATATGAACGGCTAGATTGGATTTACGAGGGCCATGGGTACTGCATATAATCACTACAAAAACCACCATAGCCCTCAACACATGAGGATCTCAAGAATCATCTAGATAAAGACATGCCTAGTCAAGAGGATTCAAGTTTTATATCTAATCCAAAATAAGAGAAGAAGTGCTTGATCTAAAACATGAAGAACCTAGAGCATGGCAATATAAACGCAATGAATCATAGGACCTACACTCCCCTAGAATATCTCTTTCGTTCCATCCAAGAACAAAGCACAACACCATAGCCATGGATCCAAATCACCAATGCTCCTAACCCTAGAACAAGAAAACATCAACCAAGAGAATAAAGGGAGGAGCTTTACCGGAGTCCATGGCACTTGGTGGAGGAAGGAGGAGTGGAGCAAACCCTCCAACTCAACGGAGAGAAGGGGCTCCACAGATAGAGATCCAAATAGGGGGAGTTTGGGGTTGGGGAGGGAAGAGCCACGAGGAAGAAGAAAGAAGGCAGGAAAAACGGGTTCCCCCTCCTTTATATAATCCAAGGGGTACGGACCGGCGGTAGTACCGCTGGGGTCCTGGCGGTAGTACCGCTGACCGCACGGTAGTACCGCTGCCTGTAGCGGTAGTACCGCTGGGGTCCTGGCGGTAGTACCGCTCCCCCTTGAGACAGCCCTAAAAGCCCTAGTCAGGTCATGGTAGATTGGGGTCCTGGCGGTAGTACCGCTATCCCGAGCGGTAGTACTGCTGGGGTCCTGGCGGTAGTACCGCTGGGGTCCTGGCGGTAGTACCGCTACCCCTGGCGGTAGTACCGCTCCAAATGGCACAACGAGACATAGGATTGCATGAGAAAGACGTGGGCAAACGACAAGTGAGTGTAATAAGAAGATAACACCAGCAAGATATACTGACTCGTCATTTTGTATCATTTCTTCCATATGAGAGAAAGGTGGGGGCGGTGGCCGAGGCCACCTATGTTTGAGACAAAGGTATGACACCGCGAAGAATTATCCTTGGGTTCATGACCAACGCTCGTATTTGAAGCACAAGTGCCATTTGGTAATGGCTAAAGTGAAAGACTAGATCAATTTCTGCATAATGGGGGGAAGAAGAGTTCATTGAGAGAACAACACTCCCCCTATGTCCATGCCTACATCTAGAACAAGATCGAATGCATAGTGAGGTGAAAAGTGCCTAGCTTCAATCTACATTACTTGAATCAATGATATTTAGCTCATGCCTTAACTCCCGGAACCTTGCTTCATCTAGGGGCTTAGTGAAAATATCTGCAAGTTGCTCTTCAGTGTGGATGAAGTGAACCTCAATATCACCAAGCTTGATATGTTCACGAATGAAGTGATGGCGAATATCAATATGCTTGGTCTTGCTATGTTGCACTGGGTTGAGGGAAATCTTGATAGCACTTTGATTGTCACATAGAAGAGGCACTTTGTCACAAGTGACACCGTAATCCTTTAAAGTTTGCCTCATCCATAGCAATTGTGCACAACAACTTGCAGCTGCCACATACTCAGCTTCGGTGGATGATAGTGAGACACAATTCTACTTCTTCGAAGACTAACTTACCAGTGAGCGACCAAGGAATTGGCATCCTCCAGAAGTTGACTTCCTCTCCACACAATCTCCTGCCCAATATGAGTCACAATAGCCCACTAGGTTGAAGTTTGCTCCTTTGGGATTGTTGGAATTATGCCCTAGAGGCAATAATAAATATAGTTATTATTATAATTCCTGTATCAAGATAATCGTTTATTATCCATGCTATAATTGTATTGAATGAAGACTCATTTACATGTGTGGATACATAGACAAAACACCGTCCCTAGCAAGCCTCTAGTTGGCTAGCCAGTTGATCAAAGATAGTTAGTGTCTTCTGATTATGAAAAAGATGTTGTTGCTTGATAACTGGATCACGTCATTAGGAGAATCACGTGATGGACTAGACCCAAACTAATAGACGTAGCATGTTGATCGTGTCATTTTGTTGCTACTGTTTTCTGCGTGTCAAGTATTTATTCCTATGACCATGAGATCATATAACTCACTGACACCGGAGGAATGCTTTGTGTGTATCAAACGTCGCAACGTAACTGGGTGACTATAAAGATGCTCTACAGGTATCTCCGAAGGTGTTAGTTGACTTAGTATGGATCAAGACTGGGATTTGTCACTCCGTGTGACGGAGAGGTATCTCGGGGCCCACTCGGTAATACAACATCACACACAAGCCTTGCAAGCAATGTAACTTAGTGTAAGTTGCGGGATCTTGTATTACGGAACGAGTAAAGAGACTTGCCGGTAAACGAGATTGAAATAGGTATGCGGATACTGACGGTCGAATCTCGGGCAAGTAACATACCGAAGGACAAAGGGAATGACATACGGGATTATATGAATCCTTGGCACTGAGGTTCAAACGATAAGATCTTCGTAGAATATGTAGGATCCAATATGGGCATCCAGGTCCCGCTATTGGATATTGACCGAGGAGTCTCTCGGGTCATGTCTACATAGTTCTCGAACCCGCAGGGTCTGCACACTTAAGGTTCGACGTTGTTTTATGCATATTTGAGTTATATGGTTGGTTACCGAATGTTGTTCGGAGTCCCGGATGAGATCAAGGACGTCACGAGGGTTTCCGGAATAGTCCGGAAACGAAGATTGATATATAGGATGACCTCATTTGATTACCGGAAGGTTTTCGGAGTTTCCGGGAATGTACCGGGAATGACGAATGGGTTCCGGGAGTTCACCGGGGGGGGGGGGGGAACCCACCCCGGGGAAGCCCATAGGCCTTGAGGGAGGCACACCAGCCCTTAGTGGGCTGGTGGGACAGCCCAAAAGAGCCATATGCGCCATAGAGATAAAAATCAAAGAGAAAGAAAAAAAAGGAGGAGGTGGGAACGAAGGGGGACTCCCTCCCACCAAACCAAGTCCAACTCGGTTTGGGGGGGGGGGGAGTCCTCCCCCTTGGACTCGGCCGACCCGAGCCCCAAGGCAAGGTCCCCTCCCTCCGACCTATATATACGGAGGTTTTAGGGCTGATTTGAGACGACTTTCCCACGGCAGCCCGACCACATACCTCCACGGTTTTTCCTCTAGATCGCGTTTCTGCGGAGCTCGGGCGGAGCCCTGCTGAGCCAAGGTCATCACCAACCTCCGGAGCGCCGTCACGCTGCCGGAGAACTCTTCTACCTCTCTGTCTCTCTTGCTGGATCAAGAAGGCCGAGATCATCGTCGAGCTGTACGTGTGCTGAACGCGGAGGTGCCGTCCGTTCGGTACTAGATCGTGGGACTGATCGCGGGATTGTTCGCGGGGCGGATCGAGGGACGTGAGTACGTTCCACTACATCAACCGCGTTCACTAACGCTTCTGCTGTACGATCTACAAGGGTACGTAGATCACTCATCCCCTCTCGTAGATGGACATCACCATGATAGGTCTTCGTGCGCGTAGGAAATTTTTTGTTTCCCATGCGACGTTCCCCAACAGTGGCATCATGAGCTAGGTTCATGCGTAGATGTCTTCTCGAGTAGAACACAAAAGTTTTTGTGGGCGGTGATGTGCGTTTTGCTGCCCTCCTTAGTCTTCTCTTGATTCCGCGGTATTGTTGGATTGAAGCGGCTTGGACCGACATTACTCGTACGCTTACGAGAGACTGGTTTCATCGTTACGAGTAACCCCGTTGCTCAAAGATGACTGGCAAGTGTCGGTTTCTCCGACTTTAGTTGAATCGGATTTGACCGAGGAGGTCCTTGGATGAGGTTAAATAGCAACTCATATATCTCCGTTGTGGTGTTTGCGTAAGTAAGATGCGATCCTACTAGATACCCATGGTCACCACGTAAAACATGCAACAACAAAATTAGAGGACGTCTAACTTGTTTTTGCAGGGTATGCTTGTGATGTGATATGGCCAACGATGTGATGTGATATATTGGATGTATGAGATGATCATGTTGTAATAGAAATATCGACTTGCATGTCGATGGTACGGCAACCGGCAGGAGCCATAGGGTTGTCTTTATACTAACGTTTGTGCTTGCAGATGCGTTTACTATTTTGCTAGGAAGTAGCTTTAGTACTAATAGCATGAGTAGCATGACAACCCCGATGGCAACACGTTGATGGAGATCATGGTGTGGCGCCGGTGACAAGAAGATCGTGTCGGTGCTTTGGTGATGAAGATCAAGAAGCACGTGATGATGGCCATATCATGTCACTTATGAATTGCATGTGATGTTAATCCTTTTATGCACCTTATTTTGCTTAGAACGACGGTAGCATTATGAGGTAATCTCTCACTAGAATTTCAAGACGAAATTGTGTTCTCCCCGACTGTGCACCGTTGCTACAGTTCGTCGTTTCGAGACACCACGTGATGATCGGGTGTGATAGACTCAACGTTCACATACAACGGGTGCAAAACAGTTGCGCACGCGGAACACTCGGGTTAAGCTTGACGAGCCTAGCATGTGCAGACATGGCCTCGGAACACATGAGACCGGAAGGTCGATCATGAATCATATAGATGATATGATTAGCATAGGGATGCTTACCACTGAAACTATACTCAACTCACGTGATGATCGGACTTGAGCTAGTGTAAGTGGATCATGAACCACTCAAATGACTAGAGAGATGTACTTTTTGAGTGGGAGTTTAGCGAATAATTTGATTAAGTTAAACTCTAATTATCTTGAACATAGTCTAAGTCCACTTTGAATATATTTGTGTTGTAGATCATGGCTCACGCTACAGTCATCCTGAATTTTAATACGTTCCTAGAGAAAGCTAAGTTGAAAGATGATGGAAGCAACTTTGTAGACTGGACTCGTAATCTTAAGCTGATCTTACAAGCTAGGAAGAAGGATTATATCCTTAATGCTGCGCTAGGAGATGAACCACCCGCTACGGCTGATCAGGATGTTAAGAACGCTTGGTTAGCACGTAAGGAGGACTACTCAATAGTTCAATGTGCAGTCTTGTATGGCTTAGAACCGGGACTTCAACATCGCTTTGAGCGTCATGGAGCATTTGAGATGTTCCAGGAGTTGAAGTTTATCTTTCAGAAGAACGCCCGGATCGAGAGGTATGAGACCTCCGATAAATTCTATGCTTGCTTGATGGAGGAAAACTCGTCTGTCAGTGAACATGTGCTCAAAATGTCTGGGTACTCAAACCATCTAGCTGAGCTGGGGATTGAACTCCCGCAAGAGGCTATCACTGACAGAATCCTTCAATCACTGCCGCCGAGCTATAAAGGCTTTGTGTTGAACTACAACATGCAAGGGATGAACAAGTCACCCGGCGAGTTGTTTGCGATGTTGAAAGTCGCAGAGTCTGAACTCCGTAAAGAGCATCAAGTGTTGATGGTGAATAAGACCACTAGTTTCAAGAGAAACGGCAAAGGCAAGAAGGGTAATTCGAAGAAGAGCGGCAAGCCTGTTGCCAATCCGCCGAAGAAACCCAAAGCTGGACCTAAGCCTGAAACGGAGTGTTACTATTGCAAGGGTATGGGTCACTGGAAGCGCAATTGCCCCAAGTATCTGGCAGATAAGAAGGCGGGCAAAGAAAAATCAGGTATATTTGATATACATGTTATTGATGTGTACTTAACCGGCTCTCGTAGTAGTGCCTGGGTATTCGATACCGGTTCTGTTGCTCATATTTGCAACTCGAAACAGGAACTGCGGAATAGACGAAAGCTGGCGAAAGATGAAGTGACGATGCGCGTAGGAAATGGTTCCAAGGTTGATGCAATCGCCGTCGGCACAGTGTCACTTCAGTTACCGTCAGGATTGGTGATGAACTTAAATCATTGTTATTTAGTGCCTGCGTTGAGCATGAACATTATATCTGGATCTTGTTTATTGCGAGACGGTTACTCTTTTAAGTCAGAGAATAATGGTTGTTCTATTTCTATGAGTAACATCTTTTATGGTCAGGCACCGAATGTGAGAGGATTGTTCATATTGAATCTTGATAGCGATACGCATATACATAACATTGAGACCAAAAGAGTTAGAGTTAACAGTGATAGCACCATATTTTTGTGGCACTGCCGCTTAGGTCATATTGGTGTAAAGCGCATGAAGAAACTCCATGCTGATGGACTTTTGGAGTCACTTGACTTTGATTCACTTGACACGTGCGAACCATGCCTCATGGGCAAGATGACTAAAACTCCGTTCTCAGGAACAATGGAGCATGCAAGTGACTTGTTGGAAATCATACATACCGATGTGTGTGGTCCGATGAGCGTGGAGGCACGCGGCGGATATCGTTATTTTCTCACCTTCACTGACGATTTAAGTAGATATGGATATGTCTACTTGATGAAGCACAAGTCTGAAACATTTGAAAAGTTCAAGCAATTTCAGAGTGAAGTGGAAAATCATCGTAACAAGAAGATCAAGTTCCTACGGTCTGATCGTGGGGGTGAATATCTGAGTTTCGAGTTTGGTACTCACTTAAGACAATGTGGAATTGTTTCACAGTTAACACCGCCTGGAACACCACAGCGTAATGGTGTGTCCGAACGTCGTAATCGTACTTTATTAGAAATGGTGCGATCTATGATGTCTCTTACCGATTTGCCGTTATCTTTTTGGGGTTATGCATTAGAAACAGCTGCATTCACTTTAAATAGGGCACCATCAAAATCCGTTGAGACGACACCATACGAACTTTGGTATGGCAAGAGGCCAAAGTTGTCGTTTCTTAAAGTTTGGGGATGTGATGCTTATGTCAAAAAGCTTCAGCCTGAAAAGCTGGAACCCAAAGCGGAAAGGTGCGTCTTCATAGGTTACCCAAAAGAGACAGTTGGGTACACCTTCTATCTCAAATCCGAGGGCAAAGTGTTTGTTGCTAAAAATGGAGCTTTTCTCGAGAAGGAGTTTCTCTCGAGAGAATTGAGTGGGAGGAAGATAGAACTTGACGAGGTTGTCGAACCTCTCATCCCTCTGGATGGTGGCGCAGGGCAAGGGGAAACCCCTGTCATTGCGACGCCGGTTGAGGAGGAAGTTAATGATGATGATCATGAAACTCCAGTTCAAGTTTCTGTCGAACCACGCAGGTCGACGAGACCACGTGCTGCTCTAGAGTGGTACGGTAATCCCGTCTTGTCAATCATGTTGTCAGACAACAATGAACCTGCAAATTATGAAGAAGCAATGGTGGGCCCAGATTCCAACAAATGGCTAGAAGCCATGAAGTCCGAGATAGGATCCATGTATGAGAACAAAGTGTGGACTTTGGAGGTACTACCTGAGGGTCGCAAGGCTATTCAGAACAAATGGATCTTTAAGAGGAAGACGGACGCTGACGGCAATGTGACCGTTTATAAAGCTCGACTTGTGGCAAAGGGTTTTTCACAAGTTCAAGGAATTGACTACGATGAGACATTCTCACCCGTAGCGATGCTTAAGTCCGTCAGAATCATGTTAGCAATAGCTGCATTTTTCGATTACGAAATTTGGCAGATGGATGTCAAAACGGCGTTCCTTAACGGTTTCCTTAAGGAAGAGTTGTATATGATACAACCCGAAGGTTTTGTCGATCCTAAGAATGCTAACAAGGTGTGCAAGCTCCAGCAATCCATTTATGGACTGGTGCAAGCATCTCGGAGTTGGAACAAACGCTTTGATGAGGTGATCAAAGCATTTGGGTTTATACAAGTGGTTGGAGAATCTTGTATTTACAAGAAAGTGAGTGGGAGCTCTGTGGCGTTTCTAATATTATATGTGGATGACATATTACTGATTGGAAACAACGTAGAGTTTTTGGAGAGCATAAAAGGTTACTTGAATAAAAGTTTCTCTATGAAGGACCTAGGAGAAGCTGCTTACATTCTAGGCATTAAGATCTATAGGAATACATCAAAACGTCTGATAGGACTTTCACAAAGCACATACCTTGATAAAGTTTTGAAGAGGTTCAAAATGGAACAGTCCAAGAAAGGGTTCTTGCCAGTTTTACAAGGTACGAGATTGAGTAAGACTCAGTGCCCAGCAACTGATGAAGATAGAGAGCATATGTGCTCCGTCCCCTATGCTTCAGCCATAGGTTCTATCATGTATGCGATGTTGTGCACTAGACCGGATATTAGCCTGGCCATAAGTATGGCAGGTAGGTTCCAGAGTAATCCAGGAGTGGATCACTGGACAGCGGTCAAGAATATCCTGAAGTACCTGAAAAGGACTAAGGAGATGTTTCTCGTGTATGGAGGTGACGAAGAGCTCGCCGTAAAAGGTTACGTCGATGCAAGCTTTGACACAGATCCGGACGACTCTAAGTCGCAAACCGGATACGTATTTATTCTTAATGGGGTGCAGTAAGCTGGTGCAGTTCCAAGCAAAGCGTCATAGCAGATTCTACATGTGAAGCGGAGTACATGGCTGCCTCGGAGGCGGCTAAGGAGGGTGTCTGGATGAAGCAGTTCATGACGGATCTTGGAGTGGTGCCAAGCGCACTGAATCCAATAACCTTGTTCTGTGACAACACGGGTGCCATTGCCTTAGCAAAGGAACCGCGGTTTCACAAGAAGACCAGACACATCAAACGACGCTTCAACCTCATCCGCGACTACGTCGAGGGAGAGGACGTAAATATATGCAAAGTGCACACGGATCTGAATGTAGCAGACCCGCTGACTAAACCTCTTCCACGGCCAAAACATGATCGACACCAGAACTGTATGGGTGTTAGATTTATTACAATGTAATTCACATGGTGATGTGAGGGCTAGATTATTGACTCTAGTGCAAGTGGGAGACTGTTGGAATTATGCCCTAGAGGCAATAATAAATGTATAGTTATTATTATAATTCCTGTATCAAGATAATCGTTTATTATCCATGCTATAATTGTATTGAATGAAGACTCATTTACATGTGTGGATACATAGACAAAACACCGTCCCTAGCATGCCTCTAGTTGGCTAGCCAGTTGATCGATGATAGTCAGTGTCTTCTGATTATGAACAAGGTGTTGTTGCTTGATAACTGGATCACGTCATTGGGAGAATCACGTGATGGACTAGACCCAAACTAATAGACGTAGCATGTTGATCGTGTCATTTTGTTGCTACTGTTTTCTGCGTGTCAAGTATTTATTCCTATGACCATGAGATCATATAACTTACTGACACCGGAGGAATGCTTTGTGTGTATCAAACGTCGCAACGTAACTGGGTGACTATAAAGATGCTCTACAGGTATCTCAGAAGGTGTTAGTTGAGTTAGTATGGATCAAGACTGGGATTTGTCACTCCGTGTGACGGAGAGGTATCTCGGGGCCCACTCGGTAATACAACATCACACACAAGCCTTGCAAGCAATGTAACTTAGTGTAAGTTGCGGGATCTTGTATTACGGAACGAGTAAAGAGACTTGCCGGTAAACGAGATTGAAATAGGTATGTGGATACTGACGATCGAATCTCGGGCAAGTAACATACCGAAGGACAAAGGGAATGACATACGGGATTATATGAATCCTTGGCACTGACGTTCAAACGATAAGATCTTCGTAGAATATGTAGGATCCAATATGGGCATCCAGGTCCCGCTATTGGATATTGACCGAGGAGTCTCTCGGGTCATGTCTACATAGTTCTCGAACCCGCAGGGTCTGCACACTTAAGGTTCGACGTTGTTTTATGCGTATTTGAGTTATATGGTTGGTTACCGAATGTTGTTCGGAGTCCCGGATGAGATCACGGACGTCACGAGGGTTTCCGGAATAGTCCGTAAACAAAGATTGATATATAGGATGACCTCATTTGATTACCGGAAGGTTTTCGGAGTTACCGGGAATGTACCGGGAATGACGAATGGGTTCCGGGAGTTCACCGGGGGGGGGCAACCCACCCCGGGGAAGCCCATAGGCCTTGAGGGAGGCACACCAGCCCTTAGTGGGCTGGTGGGACAGCCCAAAAGAGCCCTATGCGCCATAGAGATAAAAATCAAAGAGAAAGAAAAAAAAGGAGGAGGTGGGAAGGAAGGGGGACTCCCTCCCACCAAACCAAGTCCAACTCGGTTTGGGGGGGGAGTCCTCCCCCCTTGGACTCGGCCGACCCCCTTGGGGCTCCTTGAGCCCCAAGGCAAGGTCCCCTCCCTCCCACCTATATATACGGAGGTTTTAGGGCTGATTTGAGACGACTTTCCCACGGCAGCCCGACCACATACCTCCACGGTTTTTCCTCTAGATCGCGTTTCTGCGGAGCTCGGGCGGAGCCTTGCTGAGACAAGGTCATCACCAACCTCCGGAGCGCCGTCACGCTGCCGGAGAACTCTTCTACCTCTCCGTCTCTCTTGCTGGATCAAGAAGGCCGAGATCATCGTCGAGCTGTACGTGTGCTGAACGCGGAGGTGCCGTCCGTTCGGTACTAGATCGTGGGACTGATCGCGGGATTGTTCGCGGGGCGGATCGAGGGACGTGAGGACGTTCCACTACATCAACCGCGTTCACTAACGCTTCTGCTGTACGATCTACAAGGGTACGTAGATCACTCATCCCCTCTCGTAGATGGACATCACCATGATAGGTCTTCGTGCGCGTAGGAATTTTTTTGTTTCCCATGCGACGTTCCCCAACAGGGATACCATAGACCAAAGTTTGGGGTATGAGCCAAATATCGAAAGATTCACTTAACAGCCATATAATGACTTTCTTTTGGTGCGGATTGAAACCGTGCACATATCCCTACACTCAACATAATATCTGGTCTAGATGCACAAAGGTAAAGGAGGGATCCAATCATGGAGCGATATACCTTTTGATCCACTGCTTTACCATTGGGATCACTGTCAAGCTTACATCTTGTTGGCATTGGGTTACTTGACTGGCTTGACATCTTCAAGCTCGAACCGTTTGAGCATGTCTTGAGTGTACTTGGCTTGTTTGATGAAGGTCCCTTCTAGGCCTTGTTTAATCTCGAATCCGAGGAAGAACTTCAACTCTCCCATCATGGACATCTCAAATTTCTTGGTCATTAGTGTAGGAAATTCTTCATTGAAGGAAATGTTAGGAGAACCAAAAATGATATCATCAACATATAGTTGGCATATGAACAAATCCCCTTTAACCCTCTTAGTAAAAAGAGTGGGATCTATCTTCCCAATTTCAAACCCACGATCTTGTAACAACTCAGTAAGATACTCATACCACGCACGTGGGGCTTTTTTAAGGCCATAGAGTGCCTTATTAAGTTTGTACACATGATTGGGGAGCTTGGGATGTTCGAATCCCGGGGGTTGTTCAACATAGACCAACTCATTTAAAGGACCATTAAGAAAGGCACTTTTCACATCCATTTGCTGTAATTTGAAATTATGATGAGAAGCAAATGCAAGCAACATGCGAATAGATTCTAGATGAGCAACAGGGGCAAATGTTTCACCGTAGTCGATACCCTCTACTTGGGAGTAGCCTTGAGCCACTAATCTTGCCTTGTTTAGAATCACAATCCCATTGGCATCTTGCTTTTTTTTGAAAATCCATTTGGTCCCGATGACATTATGTTCCTCCTTTGGTCTTGGCACTAAATCCCAGACTTGGTTACGCTCGAAGTTGTTAAGTTCTTCATGCATGGCCATAAGCCAATCCTCATCACCGAGCGCTTCCTGTACCTGTTGAGGTTCACAATACGAAACAAACGCGTGATGCTCACAATAATTCCAAATCTGTTGATGGGTGGATACTCCCTTTTCTAAACTGCCAAGTGCATTCTTGATAAGATGTGACCTGACTCTCAGCTTGTTCGCAATCTTGGCTGCTCGACGCTCCAAGAGTTCTTCATTGGATAACTGGTGAGCATCAACTTGTTTACTTTGCTTGCCCTTGCGTCTTGAACCTCCCTTGGCACCGGCTGTTGGTGCTGCAGAAGAGAATTGCGAGACAGTATCCTGATCATCTTGACTTTTGACTTGAGCAGGTTCACTTGTTTGTCCTTGTACTTGTGGTTGCTCTTGATCTTGATCTTGTGCTTCTACTTGGTCTGGATCTTGTGGTTGCACTTGATCTTGATCATGAGCAGGTTCGGAACCTTGGGTAAGTGCTTGAATATCATGGGACACATCACCATTGTTGGGCAATTGACCTTGAGCTTGTTCGTCTTGTTGAGAGTCTTCTCTTTGTTCATCGGAAGCGTGTGGGGCTTGTGGGGTGATGGCTCCACTTGAGTAGAGCATTGTCCTTCTCCTTCGGCCACAAGGGGTTCCTCAATGGGGAGTATTTGACCAATCCCCATTCTTCTTATGGCTTGGGGAGGAATTTCATCACCTACATCACAAAGACCACTTTGCTCCACTTGGGAGCCATTATTTTCATCAAACTCCACGTTACACGTCTCCTCAATGAGTCCGGTGGACTTGTTGAGGACATGGTAAGCATGAGAGTTTGTAGCATAACCAACAAAGATGTCCTCATGTGCTCTAGAATCAAATTTAGCTAAACGTGCACCTTTCTTGAGAATGAAACACTTACAACCGAATACCCGGAAGTACTTGAGATTGGGTTTGTTTCCAGTGAGAATCTCATATGGAGTCTTGTTCAAGCCTTTGTGGATATAGAGCCAATTGGATGCATGGCATGCTGTGTTGATGGCCTCAGCCCAAAAGTTATATGGAGATTTGAATTCCACCATCATTGTCCTTGCAGCATCCATCAAGGTCCGGTTCTTCCTTTCTGCCACGCCATTTTGTTGAGGGTTATATGGTGCTGAATATTGATGTTTTATTCCCTCATCACCTAGAAACTCATCCAAGGTGTAGTTCTTGAACTCGGTGCCGTTGTCACTTCTAATCATCAAGATCTTTGCTTCATGTTGACGTTGAGCTTCATTAGCAAAGTTGATGATAGTTTGTTGAGTCTCACTCTTCCTTTTGAAGAAATATACCCAGGTGTATCTTGAGTAGTCATCAACAATCACCAAGCAGTACTTTCTGCCTCCAAGACTATCAAATGATGGAGGACCGAAAAGATCCATATGGAGGAGCTCCAATGGCCTCTTAGTGTAAATGAGAGTCGTTGGATGATGAGCTGTTTCATGAATCTTTCCTTCAATGCAGGCACTGCAAGCACGATCTCTAGCAAAACTCACATTTGTTAGTCCATGAATATGGTCCCCTTTTAGAAGACTTTGCAAAGATCTCATATTGACATGAGCTACTCGGCGATGCCAAAGCCAGCCCACATCAACTTTAGCCATTAAGCACGTCGCAGTCTTAGTGGGTCGCTTTGAGAAGTTCACCACATAAAGACCATTTTTGACATATCCAACATAGGCTACTTTAAGAGTCTTGCTCCACAGGAGGACCACAGTATCAAGATTAAAGAAAGTGGAAAAACCCATAATTGCAAGTTGACGAACCTAAAGTAAATTGTTGGCAAGAGACTCAACAAGCATGGCCTTCTCAATAGATAACTCTTGAGAGATGACCACCTTACCAAATCCCAATACCTTTGACGAGGATGCATCGGCAAATTGGACATGGGTGGGCATAGATGGAGAAGGATGCACATCCACCACTAAGTCCTTGCTTCCGGTCATATGATTTGTTGCTCCACTATCGAGAAACCATGACACCCCACCGGAAGCAAACTCCTACAATAGATCAAGGCTTGGTTTTAGGTACCCATTTTTTAATGGGTCCTTTAATGTTAGAGACAAGGGTCTTAGGAACCCAGATAGCCCATTCAATGGACTCATAGTAAGAACCAACAAATCTGGCATAAACATGCCCATCACTAACACGACATAAGACATAGGAAGGATTGAGTTTGCCGGCTGTGTTAGTAGGAATGGTTTTGCCCTTCTTGACGTTACCATCGTCCACCTTGTTCCTGTTCACCTCCTGAGTCCCTTCGCCCTCTTTGACAAAGATGTCCATGAGGGTAGGGGGTCGTTTGTTCCTGTTCCTCCTTTTTCCTTTTGACTTGGAGGTAAGTCCAAGTCCCTCCTTTCCTACAACACCATTTTGATTGCTCAAGAGGTCGTTCAGGCTCTTCTCACCTTGTATGCATGCCACAAGGCCCTTCTCAAGTTTCTCCTTTAACTTGGCATTTTCCTCCACAAGATGTACATGCTCACAACAAGGATTAGTTGTACAAGCATTATCAATTAACACAAAGGGAGGACAAGTAGAGATCTCCTTGGTAAGCTTTGCTTGGAGTTGATCATGAGACTCTTTTAGAGAGAAATGATCACCTTTCAAGACCTTGTGAGCCTTGTCAAGTGTGTCAAACTCCACTTTGAGTCTGTCATGGCCAACCCCAAGAGCATACTTCTCAGACTTAAGCTACGAGTAAGAACAGTATCATGATCTAGTTTCTTTTGCATTTTAGCGCAGTCATCATTGTATGACTCCTCAAGAGCCAAACAAAGAGTGCGCTCCTTTTCTAGAGCAATAGATAATTCAGCAATTTCATCGGCATAGTCACGACTGTGTCCTTGAAGCTCGGAGATGGTCTCCTCATGAGACTCGATGAGGTCATTGGCCTCACCGAGTTGTTCCAACAGAGCAACAAAGTGCTTCTTGGATTCTCCCTTAATAGTGCACAGAAACTTGTCAAGATCATGCTCATTAAGTTCCCCAACATCACTATCATCAACACAATTTAACAATGAAGGAGCAGTAGCGATGTTGGTCTTAATGATGGGGGTTACCTGATTGATACCTTTTGCCATGAGGCACTTGGCGATGTGGTTCTCGTTGGGGGCGTTGAAGAGAGACACCTTCTTGGGAGAGGGGGTGGCAATAGCAACAGTTGCCGTTGCCACTGTATCATCATCATCATCATCATCATCATCGGAAGGGTACTCTTCAAGGGCCACCATGCCCTTTGGGTGAGGTTTCTTCACAAAGTTGTTCTTGATTGGGAATGACTTGGTTTTGTCTTTGCGAATGAGCTTGCCCCCGTTGTCTTCCCTTTTCTCATAGGGACATTCGACCACGAAGTGACTCACGTTACCACAGTTATAGCATGTCCTCACTCGTTGCTTGGGTTTGAACCCCCTCGAGTTGTTCTTGGTGAAGGTGGGTCTTGAGTTCCTCTTGTTGCCCTAGAATTGCCTTGACGCAAGAGCCATGTGCTCATGATAAGCATACTTCGTGTCTTCAGGGCAGCTCTCCTCTTCCTCATCCTCTTCTTCTTCTTCAAAAGTTGCTTTTGCCTTTAACGCAAGGTTGGGTGAAGCTGTCTTTGAGCGAACACGAGCAAGTGCATTGTCAGCTATCTCGTTCATGATTGACATTGCAATGAATTCATCCAACACCTCACTGGAAGACAAGGAGTGGATGTCTGGTCGCTGACGAATGACAGATGACATGGCTTTATTGAAAGGCATGATGGCTTTGAAAAACTTGCGCTTGACCCATGTATCATCCACATCCTTGCTCCCATGGTCCTTGAGTGCCACAGCAATAGCAGTCACCCTCCGATAGAGATCACGAGGGTCCTCGTCTTCCTTCATCACAAACTCATCGGCCTTATCAAGTACCACTTCATAGTTGGACCGTTGAATGCTTGAGCTTCCCTTGTACAACACCATAATGTGCTCCCAACAGTCCTTGGCCAAAGTGAAGGGACGCAAGTGACGAAGATCTTCAGGTGGCACTGCAGGCTGGAGAATAAACAAAGCAGAGTGATTATATTGATTGTCCGCATGTTCTCTTGGAGTGAGGTTGCTTGGATCATGGGGATAATATCCTTGCTCGATGATTCTCCACAAATTTGTTGAGCTGTGATTCAAATGAGACTTAATAGAAAATACCCAGTTAGCAAAATCACCTTTTACAAGCTTAGGAGGAGGACCAACAGGATTAAGACGCGGTGTGGGAACCGGTCCTCCATAGACTAAGGGTGGTGGAACAGATGCATACGTCCCATTCCCATCATTTTCAAGAGGACGGAAAGGTTGCATACCTTTAGCCGTTTCCCTAACGGAATTGGCCTCCGAATCCGTGGTGGTGGGTTTAACCACCAATGCCGGTTCGGGAGAGTTTTTAATTCTCTCAATTAACTCTTTAAGCATGGTCTTGACCTCGTTTGTCATGGATGTCTTGAGTGCGGCCATAGCCGTATTCCAGTCGTCCCTTGTGACCGAAGTCAAGTCCTGTTGGGGAACGTCGCATGGGAAACAAAAATTTTCCTACGCGCACGAAGACCTATCATGGTGATGTCCATCTACGAGAGGGGATTTCCGATCTACGTACCCTTGTAGATCGCATAGCAGAAGCGTTAGTGAACGCGGTTGATGTAGTGGAACGTCCTCACGTCCCTCGATCCGCCCCGCGAACCGTCCCACGAACCGTCCCGCGATCCGTCCCACGAACTAGTGCCGAACGGACGGCACCTCCGCATTCAGCACACGTACAGCTCGACGATGATCTCGGCCTTCTTGATCCAGCAAGAGAGACGGAGAGGTAGATGAGTTCTCCGGCAGCGTGACGGCGCTCCGGAGGTTGGTGATGATCTAATCTCGGCAGGGCTCCGCCCGAGCTCCGCAGAGACGCGATCTAGAGGTAAAACCGTGGAGGTATGTGGTCGGGCTGCCTTAATTGCTCTAATTGCTCCATATATATAGGTGGAGGGAGGGGAGGCTTGCCTTGAGGCTCAAGGAGCCCCAAGGGCTGCGCCACCAAGGGGAGGAGGAGTCCTCCTCCAATCCTAGTCCAACTAGGATTGGAAGGTGGAGTCCTTCTCTCTTTTCCCACCTTTCCCTTTTTTTTCTTTCTCTTCTTTTGGTTTTTCTTTCTCTTGCTCAAGACAGCCTTGGGCTAACCCCACCTACTTGGTGCACCACCCCCAAGGTCCTTGGGCCCTCCCGGGTGGGTGGTCCCCCCTCCCGGTGAAGATCCGGAACCCATTCGTCATTCCTCGTACATTACCGATAATGCCCGAAAACCTTCGGGTAACCAAATGAAGTCATCCTATATATCAATCTTCATTTCCGGACCATTCCGGAATCCCTCGTGACGTCTGTGATCTCATCTAGGACTCCGAACAACATTGGGTAACCAACCATATAACTCAAATACGCATAAAACAACGTCGAACCTTAAGTGTGCAGACCCTGCGGGTTCGAGAACTATGTAGACATGACCCGAGTGACTCCTCGGTCAATATCCAATAGCGGTACCTGGATGCCCATATTGGATCCTACATATTCTATGAAGATCTTATCGTTTGAACCTCAGTGCCAAGGATTCATATAATCCCGTATGTCATTCCCTTTGTCCTTCGGTATGTTCCTTGCCCGAGATTCGATCGTCAGTATCCGCATACCTATTTCAATCTCGTTTACCGGCAAGTCTCTTTACTCGTTCCGTAATACAAGATCCCGCAACTTACACTAAGTCACATTGCTTGCAAGGCTTGTGTGTGATGTTGTTTTACCGAGTGGGCCCCAAGATACCTCTCCGTCACACAAAGTGACAAATCCCAGTCTCGATCCGTACTAACTCAACGAACACCTTCGGAGATACCTGTAGAGCATCTTTATAGTCACCCAGTTACGTTGCGACGTTTGATACACACAAAGCATTCCTCCGGTGTCAGTGAGTTATATGATCTCATGGTCATAGGAACAAATACTTGACACGCAGAAAACAGTAGCAACAAAATGACACGATCAACATGCTACGTCTATTAGTTTGGGTCTAGTCCATCACATGATTCTCCTAATGATGTGATCCCGTTATCAAGTGACAACACTTGCCTATGGTCAGGAAATCTTGACCATCTTTGATCAACGAGCTAGTCAACTAGAGGCTTACTAGGGAGAGTGTTTTGTGTATGTATCCACACATGCACTGTGTTTCCAATCAATACAATTATAGCATGGATAATAAACGATTATCATGAACAAAGAAATATAATAATAACTAATTTATTATTGCCTCTAGGGCATATTTCCAACAGTCTCCCACTTGCACTAGAGTCAATAATCTAGTTCACATCACCATGTGATTCCAACGAATCCAACACCCATATAGTTATGGGGTGTGATCACGTTTTGCTCATGAGAGAGGTTTTAGTCAACGGTTCTGAAACTTTCAGATCCGTGTGTTCTTTACAAATCTTTATGTCATCTTATAGATGCTGCTACGATGTGCTATTCGGTAATACTCCAAATATCTACTCTACTATACGAATCCGTTTCACTACTCATAGTTATTCGGATTAGTGTCAAAGCTTGCATCGACGTAACCCTTTACGACGAACTCTTTAACCACCTCCATAATCGAGAAAAATTCCTTAGTCCATCAGTTACTAAGGATAAATTTTGACCGCTGCTAGTGATTCAATCATGGATCACTCTCTGTACCTCTCAACAGACTTTGAGTCAAGGCACTCATCAGGTGCGGTACCCAGCATGGCATACTTCAGATTCTACGGCCAAGGCATAGAAGACGACCTTCGTCTATTCTCTTTATTCTGCCGGGGTCGGGTTTTGAGTCTTACTCAAATTCACACCTCACAACGCAACCAAGAACTCTTTCTTTGCTGATCTATTTTGAACTCCTTCAAAAACTTGTCAAGGCATGCATCTTGTTGAAACTTCTATTAAGCGCTTTCGATCTATCTTCATAGATCTTTGATGCTCAACGTTCAAGTAGCGCAATCCAGGTATTCCTTTGAAAACGCCTTTCAAACAACCTTGTATGCTTTACAGAAATTCTACATTACTTATGATCCACAATATATCAACCACATATACTTATCAGAAATTCTATAGTGCTCCCACTCACTTCTTTGGAAATACAAGTTTCTCATAAGCCTTGTACAAAGCCAAAATCTTTGATCATCTCATCAAAGTGTATATTCCAACTCCGAGATGCTTGCACCAGTCCATTGAAAGATCGCTGGAGCTTTCATACTTTCTAGTATCTTTAGGATCGACAAAACCTCCTCGTTGTATCACATACAATGTTTGCTCAAGGAAACCGTCGAGGAAACAATATTTTGACATCCTATGTGCAATATTTCATAAATAATGCAGCAACTACTAACATAATTCTAACAGACTTTTAGCATCGCTACGAGTAAGAAAGTCTCATCATAGTCAACTGTTTGATCTTGTCAGAAACATCTTTGCGACAAGTCGAGCTTTTCTTAATAGTGACTTATCACCATCATCGTCTGTCTTCCTTTTAAAGATCCATATTTACTCAATAGTCCTATGACCATCAAGTAGTTCTTCCAAAGTCTACACTTTGTTTTCATACATGGATCCTCTCTCGGATTTCATGGCTTCCAGCCATTTGTCGGAATCCGGGCCCACCATTGCTTTCTCCATAACTCGTAGGTTCACTGTTGCTCAACAACATGACCTCCAAGACAGGGTTACCGTACCACTGTGCAGTAGTACACGACCTTGTCAACCTACGAGGTTTGTAGTAACTTGATCCGATGCTCGATGATCACCATCATCAGCTTTCACTTCAATTGGTGTAGGCGCCACAGGAATAACTTCCTGCGCCCTGCTACACACTGGTTGAAGTGATGGTTCAATAACCTTATTAAGTTCTACCACCCTCCCACTCAATTCTTTCGAGAGAAACCTTTCCTCGAGAAAGGATCCGTTTCTGGAAACAAACACTTTGCTTTCGGATTTGAGATAGGAGATGTACCCAACTGTTTTGGATATCCTATGAAGATGCATTTATCCGCTTTGGGTTTGAGCTTATTCTACTGAAACTTTTTCACACAAGTGTCGAAACCCCAAACTTTCAAGAAACGACAGTTTAGATTTCTCTAAACCTCAGTCTATACTGTGTCATCTCAACGGAAATACGCGGTGCCCTATTTAAAGTGAATGCGGTTGTCTCTAATGCATAACCCATAAACGATAGTGGTAATTCGATAAGAGACATCATAGCATGCACCATACCAAATAGTGTGTGGCTATGACGTTTAGACACATCATCACACTATGATGTTCCAGGTGGCATGAACTGCGAAACAATTTCCACATTGTCTTAACTGCGTACCAAAACTCGTAACTCAGATATTCATTTCTATGATCATATCGTAGACAGTTTATCCTCTTGTTACGACGAACTTCACTCCTGAAATAGAATTGAACCTTTCAATATTTCAGACTTGTGATTCATTAAGTAAATACTCTTGTATCTGCTCAAATCGTCATTGAAGTAAGAACATAATGATATCCACTGCGTGCCTCAGCACCCATTGGACTGCATACATCAAAATGTATCACTTCCAACAAGTTACTATCTTGTTTCATCTCAATGAAAACAAGGCCTTGCTCATGTGGTATGATTTGCATGTCACTAGTGATTCAAAATCAAGTGAGTATAAAGATCCATCAGCATGGAGCCTCTTCATGCAATTTATACCAACATGACTAAAGCGGCAGTGCCACAAGTAAGTGGTACTATCATCATTACCTCGTATCTTTTGGCACCAATATTATGAACATGTGTAACACTACGATCGAGATTCAATAAACCATTTGAAGGTGATTTATTCAAGCAAATAGAGTAACCATTATTCTCTTTAAATGAATAATCGTATTGCAATAAACACGATCCAATCATGTTCATGCTTAATGCAAGTACCAAATAACAATTATTTAGGTTCAACACCAATCCCGATGGTAGATGGAGTGTGCGACGTTTGATCATATCAACCTTGGAAACACTTCCAACACGTATCGTCACCTCGCCTTTAGCTAGTCTCCGTTTATGCCGTAGCTTTCATTTCGTGTTACTAATCACTTAGCAACCGAACCGGTATCCAATACCCTCGTGCTACTAGGAGTACTAGTAAAGTACACATCAACATCATGTATATCAAATATACTTCTTTCGACTGTTGCCAGCCTTCTTATCTACCAAGTATCTAGAGTTGCTCCGCCTCAGTGACTGTTCCCCTCATTACAGAAGCACTTAGTCTCGGGTTTGGGTTTAATCTTGGGTCTCTTCATTAGTGCATCAACTGTTTTGCCGTTTCACGAAGTATCCCTTCTAGCCCTTGCCTTTCTCGAAACTTAGTGGTTTTACTAACCATCAATTATAGATGCTCCTTCTTGATTTCTACTTTCGCAGTGTCAAACATCGCGAATCGCTCAAGGATCATTGTATCTATCCTTGATATGTTATAGTTCATCACGAAGCTCTCACAGCTTGGTGGCAGTGACTTTGGAGAACCATCACTATCTTATCTCGAAGATCAACTCCCACTTGATTCAAGCGATTGTCGTACTCAGATAATCTGAGCACACGCTCAATGATTGAGCTTTTCTCCTTTACTTTGTGGACAAAGAATCTTGTCGGAGGTCTCATACCTCTTAACAAGGGCACAAGCATGAAATCACAATTTCATCTCTTCAGAACATCTCTTATGTTCCGTGACGTTTCAAAACGTCTTCGGTGCCTTGCTTCTAAGCCATTAAGTATTTTGTACTGAACTATCGTGTAGTCATCAGAAACGTGTATGTCGGATGTTCACAACATCTACAGACGACGCTCGAGGTGCAGCACACCGAGTGGTGCATTAAGGACATAAGCCTTCTGCGCAGCAACGAGGACAATCCTCGGTTTTACAGACTGAGTCTGCAAAGTTTGCTACTATCAACTTTCAACTAAATTTTCTCTAGGAACATATAAAAACAGTAGAGCTATAGCACAAGCTACATCGTAATTCGCAAAGACTATTAAACTATGTTCATGACAATTAGTTCAATTAATCATATTACTTAAGAACTCCCACTCAAAAAGTACATCTCTCTAGTCATTTAGTGGTACATGATCCAAATCCACTATCTCAAGTCCCATCATCACGTGAGTCGAGAATAGTTTCAGTGGTAAGCATCTCTATGCTAATCATATCAACTATACGATTCATGCTTGACCTTTCGGTCTCATCTGTTCCGAGGCCATGTCTACACATGCTAGGCTCGTCAAGCTTAACCCGAGTGTTCCGCGTGTGCAACTGTTTTGCACCCGTTGTATGTGAACGTTGAGTCTATCACACACGATCATCACGTGGTATCTCGAAACGAAGAACCGTCGCAACGGTGCACAGTCGGGGAGAACACAATTTTGTCTTGAAATTTTAGTGAGAGATCACCTCATAATGCTACCGCCGTTCTAAGCAAGATAAGGTGCATAAAGGATTAACATCACATGCAATTCATAAGTGACATGATATGGCCATCATCATGTGCTTCTTGATCTCCATCAGCAAAGCACCGGCACGATCTTCTTGTCACCGGCGTCACTCCATGATCTCCATCATCATGATATCCATCAACCTGTCGCCATCGGGGTTGTCGTGCTACTCATGCTATTACTACTAAAGCTACGTCCTAGCAGTATAGTAAACGCATCTGCAAGCACAAATGTTAGTTTAAAGACAACCCTATGGCTCCTGCCGTTTGCCGTACCATCGACGTGCAAGTCGATATTAACTACTACAACATGATCATCTCATACATCCAATATATCACATCACATCGTTGGCCATATCACATCACAAGCATACCCTGCAAAAACAAGTTAGACGTCCTCTAATTGTTGTTGCATGTTTTACGTGGTGACCATGGGTATCTAGTAGGATCGCATCTTACTTACGCAAACACCACAATGGAGATATATGAATTGCTATTTAACCTCATCCAAGGACCTCCTCGGTCAAATCCGATTCAACTAAAGTTGGAGAAACCGACACTCGCCGGTCATCTTTGAGCAACGGAGTTACTCGTAGAGATGAAACCAGTCTCTCGTAAGCGTACGAGAAATGTCGGTCCGAGCCGCTTCGATCCAACAATATCGCGGAATCAAGAAAAGACTAAGGAGGGCAGCAAAACGCACATCACCACCCACAAAAACTTTTGTGTTCTACTCGAGAAGACATCTACGCATGAATCTAGCTCATGATGCCACTGTTGGGGAACGTCGCATGGGAAACACAAAATTTCCTACGCGCACGAAGACCTATCATGGTGATGTCCATCTACGAGAGGGAATTTCCGATCTACGTACCCTTGTAGATCGCATAGCAGAAGCGTTAGTGAACGCGGTTGATGTAGTGGAACGTCCTCACGTCCCTCGATCCGCCCCGTGAACCGTCCCACGAACCGTCCCGCGATCCGTCCCACGATCTAGTGCCGAACGGACGGCACCTCCGCGTTCACCACACGTACAGCTCGACGATGATCTCGGCCTTCTTGATCCAGCAAGAGAGACGGAGAGTTAGATGAGTTCTCCGGCAGCGTGACGGCGCTCCGGAGGTTGGTGATGATCTAATCTCGGCAGGGCTCCGCCCGAGCTCCGTAGAGACGCGATCTAGAGGTAAAACTGTGGAGGTATGTGGTCGGGCTGCCTTGAAAAAGTTGTCTCAAATCAGCCCTAATTGCTCCATATATATAGGAGGAGGGAGGGGAGGCTTTCCTTGAGGCTCAAGGGGCCCCAAGGGCTGTGCCACCAAGGGGAGGAGGAGTCCTCCAATCCTAGTCCAACTAGGATTGGAAGGTGGAGTCCTTCTGTCTTTTCCCACCTTTCCCTTTTTTTTCTTTCTCTTCTTTTGGTTTTTCTTTCTCTTGCGCAAGACAGCCTTGGGCTGACCCCACCTACTTGGTGCGCCACCCCCAAGGTCCTTGGGCCCTCCCGGGTGGGTGGTCCCCCCTCCCGGTGAAGATCCGGAACCCATTCGTCATTCCCGGTACATTACCGGTAATGCCCGAAAACCTTCCGGTAACGAAATGAAGTCATCCTATATATCAATCTTCATTTCCGGACCATTCCGGAAACCCTCGTGACGTCCGTGATCTCATCCGGGACTCCGAACAACATTCGGTAACCAACCATATAACTCAAATACACATAAAACAACGTCGAACCTTAAGTGTGCAGACCCTGCGGGTTCGAGAACTATGTAGACATGACCCGAGTGACTCCTCGATCAATATCCAATAGCGGGACCTGGATGCCCATATTGGATCCTACATATTCTACGAAGATCTTATCGTTTGAACCTCAGTGCCAAGGATTCATATAATCCCGTATGTCATTCCCTTTGTCCTTCGGTATGTTCCTTGCCCGAGATTCGATCGTGAGTATCCGCATACCTATTTCAATCTCGTTTACCGGCAAGTCTCTTTACTCATTCCGTAATACAAGATCCCGCAACTTACACTAAGTCACATTGCTTGCAAGGCTTGTGTGTGATGTTGTATTACCGAGTGGGCCCCGAGATACCTCTCCGTCACACGGAGTGACAAATCCAAGTCTCGGTCCATACTAACTCAACGAACACCTTCGGAGATACCTTTAGAGCATCTTTATAGTCACCCAGTTATGTTTCGACGTTTGATACAAACAAAGCATTCCTCCGGTGTCAGTGATTAATATGATCTCATGGTCATAGGAACAAATACTTGACACGCAGAAAACAGTAGCAACAAAATGACACGATCAACATGCTACGTCTATTAGTTTGGGTATAGTCCATCACATGATTCTCCTAATGATGTGATCCCGTTATCAAGTGACAACACTTGCCTATGGTCAGGAAACCTTGACCATCTTTGATCAACGAGCTAGTCAACTAGAGGCTTACTAGGGACAGTGTTTTGTCTATGTATCCACACATGCACTGTGTTTCCAATCAATACAATTATAGCATGGATAATAAACGATTATCATGAACAAAGAAATATAATAATAACTAATTTATTATTGCCTCTAGGGCATATTTCCAACAAGTCTATGCCTTCGGTTTGTGCATGGGGAACTCCCTCATCATCTTCCATACTCTTCGGGTGGCTAAACCCTTAATAAAGAGACGTGGCTCTGATACCAATTGAAAGGATCGATATGGTTGACTAGAGGGGGGGGGGTGAATAGGCAACGGCCACTTTTTAACTAATCTTAACAAGTTAGGGTAAGCAACATACGGGTTCACTAAAATAGCAACAACGAGGTGAACATATATGATGCTAACAACAAGAACAACTAAGACAAGTAAGAGATAGACAACAACATAAGCATACACGAAGTAAAGGTTAGAGATAACCACAAGTGGAACCAATAAAGGCGACGATGTGTTACGGAAAGTTCCTTCCCTTTGACAGGAAGTACGTCTCCGTTGGAGCGGTGTGGAGGCACAATGCTCCCCAATAAGCCACTAGGGCCACCGTATTCTCCTCACGCCCTCGCACGATGCAAGGTACCGTGATTCCACTATAGGTGCCCTTGAAGGCGGCGACCGAACCTTTACAAAAAAGGTTGGGGCAAACTCCACACAAAGCTTGGAGGCTCCCAACAAAACCACGAAGCTTCACCACAATGGAATGTGGCTCCGAGGTGACCTCAACCGTCTAGGGTGCTCAAACACCCAAGAGTAACAAGATCCGCAAGGGATTGATGGGGAAATCAACTTTTCTCTTGGTGGAAGTGTAGATCTAGGCCTTCTCAACCAATCCCTAAAGAATCAACAAGTTTGATTGGCTAGGGAGAGAGATCGGGCACTTTTGAGCTTAGGGAGCAACAATGGAGCTTCGGAGGGTCAGAGGTAGGGTTCCACAGCAAGAAGAACCCCTTGTATAGTGGGGGGGGGGGGATCCAACCGTTTTCCCACTCACAGCCCGAGCCTAGCGATACTAGCGCTGGCTGCAGCGGTACTACCGCTGGCACTCCAACGGTACTACCGCTGGGCCCATGGTAGTGCAGAAGCACTACCGGGCCAACCACCGCCAAGAAAGTCTTCGCAAAAAGGTCCGACGAAGTACAGCCGCTAGGAAGGCTGTACTAAGCTCCTGGAGCGGTACTACCGCTGACAAGGGGCGGTACTACCGCCAGCACAACGGTACTGCCGCCAGCACTAGCGGTACTACCCCTAGGCAGAGCGATACTACCGCCCGGAGACCTTTTGCTTAGATGAGATAAAAACAGAGACGGGAGCCACTCCAAAGTTGCAGGTAAGGGGAAAGGAGATAAAGTGTGTGCGTGCAAAATTGATTCCACCCAAACCTTTCCACTACGAGTCCCCTCTTGATAGTACGGCGTTCCTATGACTCAAAGAAGGAGAATCGTAGAGTACAACGTGCTTCCTTTCCAAGGAAAGAGGGGGCAGGTCGTCTTGTGCCGCTGACATGTGTTATCTGAAATCTTAACACACACGATTAGTGTTGGGAAACGTCGCATGGGAAACAAAAATTTTCCTACACGCACGAAGACCTATCATGGTGATGTCCATCTACGAGAGGGGATTTTCGATCTACGTACCCTTGTAGATTGCACAACGGAAGCGTTAGTGCACGCGGTTGATGTAGTGGAACGTCCTCACGTCCCTCAATCCGCCCCGCGAACCGTCCCACGAACCCTCCCGCGATCCGTCCCACGATCCAGTCCGATCTAGTGCCGAACGGACGGCACCTCCGCGTTCAGCACACGTACAACTCGACGATGATCTCGGCCTTCTTGATCCAGCAAGAGAGATTGAGAGGTAGATGAGTTCTCCGGCAGCGTGACGGCGCTCCGGAGGTTGGTGGTGATCTAATCTCAGCAGGGCTCCGCCTGAGCTCCGCAGAAACGCAATCTAGAGGTAAAACCGTGGAGGTATGTGGTCGGGCTGCCGTGGCAAAACTTGTCTCAAATCTGCCCTAATAGCTCCATATATATAGGGAGAGGGGAGGGGAGGCTTGCCTTGAGGCTCAAGGAGCCCCAAGGGCTGCGCGACCAAGGGGAGGAGGAGTCCTCCTCAGATCCTAGTCCAACTAGGATTGGAAGGTGGAGTCCTTCTCTTCTTTCCCACCTTTCCTTTTTTCTCTTCTTTTGGTTTTTCTTTCTTCTCTGGCGCAAGACAGCCTTGGGCTGACCCCACCTACTTGGTGCGCCACCCCCAAGGTCCTTGGGCCCTCCCGGGTGGGTGGTCCGCCCTCCCGGTGAAGATCCGGAACCCATTCGTCATTCCTGGTACATTACCGGTAATGCCCGAAAACCTTCCGGTAACCAAATGAAGTCATCCTATATATCAATCTTCGTTTCCGGACCATTCTGGAAACCCTCGTGATGTCCCTGATCTCATCTGGGACTCTGAACAACATTCGGTAACCAACCATATAACTCAAATACGCATAAAACAACGTCGAACCTTAAGTGTGCAGACCCTGCGGGTTCGAGAACTATGTAGACATGACCCGAGTGACTCCTCGGTCAATATCCAATAGCGGGACCTGGATGCCCATATTGGATCCTACGTATTCTACGAAGATCTTATCGTTTGAACCTCAGTGCCAAGGATTCATATGATCCCGTATGTCATTCCCTTTGTCCTTCGGTATGTTACTTGCCCGAGATTCGATCGTTAGTATCCGCATACCTATTTCAATCTCGTTTACCGGCAAGTCTCTTTACTCGTTCTGTAATACAAGATCCCGCAACTTACACTAAGTCACATTGCTTGCAAGGCTTGTGTGTGATGTTGTATTACCGAGTGGGCCCCGAGATACCTCTCCGTCACACGGAGTGACAAATCCCAGTCTCGATCCATACTAACTCAACGAACACCTTAGGAGATACCTGTAGAGCATCTTTATAGTCACCCAGTTACGTTGCGACGTTTGATACACACAAAGCATTCCTCCGGTGTCAGTGAGTTATATGATCTCATGGTCATAGGAACAAATACTTGACACGCAGAAAACAGTAGCAACAAAATGACACGATCAACATGCTACGTCTATTAGTTTGGGTATAGTCCATCACATGATTCTCCTAATGATGTGATCCCGTTATCAAGTGACAACACTTGCCTATGGTCAGGAAACCTTGACCATCTTTGATCAGCGAGCTAGTCAACTAGAGGCTTACTAGGGACAGTGTTTTGTCTATGTATCCACACATGCACTGTGTTTCCAATCAATACAATTATAGCATGGATAATAAACGATTATCATGAACAAAGAAATATAATAATAACTAATTTATTATTGCCTCTAGGGAATATTTCCAACAGTCTCCCACTTGCACTAGAGTCAATAATCTAGTTCACATCACCATGTGATTCCAACGAATCCAACACCCATATAGTAATGGGTCTGATCACGTCTAGCTCGTGAGAGAGGTTTTAGTCAATGGTTCTTGAAACTTTCAGATCCGTGTGTTCTTTACAAATCTTTATGTCATCTTATAGATGCTGCTACTATGTGCTATTCGGAAATACTCCAAACATCTACTCTACTATACAAATCCGTTTCACTACTCATAGTTATTCGGATTAGTGTCAAAGCTTGCATCGACGTAACCCTTTACGACGAACTCTTTAACCATCTCCATAATCGAGAAAAATTCCTTAGTCCATCAGTTACTAAGGAAAAATTTTGACCGCTGCTAGTGACTCAATCATGGATCACTCTCTGTACCTCTCAACAGACTTTGAGTCAAGGCACACATCAGGTGCGGTACCCAGCATGGCATACTTCAGATTCTACGGCCAAGGCATAGAAGACGACCTTCGTCTATTCGCTTTATTCTGCCGGTATCGGGTTTTGAGTCTTACTCAAATTCACACCTTACAATGCAACCAAGAACTCCTTCTTTGCTGATCTATTTTGAACTCCTTCAAAAACTTATCAAGACATGCATCTTGTTGAAACTTCTATTAAGCGCTTTCGATCTATCTCCATAGATCTTTGATGCTCAACGCTCAAGTAGCGCAATCCAGGTATTCCTTTGAAAAACTCCTTTCAAACAACCTTGTATGCTTTACAGAAATTCTACATTACTTCTGATCCACAATATGTCAACCACATATACTTATCAGAAATTCTATTGTGCTCCCACTCACTTCTTTGGAAATACAAGTTTCTCATAAACCTTGTACAAACCCAAAATGTTTGATCATCTCATCAAAGTGTATATTCCAACTCCGAGATGCTTGCACCAGTCCATTGAAGGATCGCTGGAGCTTGCATACTTGCTAGTATCTTTAGGATCGACAAAACCTCCTGGTTGTATCACATACAATGTTTGCTCAAGGAAACCGTCGAGGAAACAATGTTTTGACATCTTATGTGCAATATTTCATAAATAATGCAGCAACTACTAACATAATTCTAACAGACTTTTAGCATCGCTACGAGTAAGAAAGTCTCATCATAGTCAACTGTTTGATCTTGTCGAAAACATCTTTGCGACAAGTCGAGCTTTTCTTAATAGTGACTTATCACCATCATCGTCTGTCTTCCTTTCAAATATCCATCTTTACTCAATAGTCCTATGACCATCAGGTAGTTCTTCCAAAGTCTACACTTTGTTTTCATACATGGATCCTCTCTCGGATTTCATGGCCTCCAGCCATTTGTCGGAATCCAGGCCCACCATTGCTTTCTCCATAACTCGTAGGTTCATTGTTTCTCAACAACATGACCTCCAAGACAGGCTTACCGTACCACTCTGCAGTAGTATGCGACCTTGTCAACCTACGAGATTTGTAGTAACTTGATTCGATGCTCGATGATCACCATCATCAGCTTTCACTTCAGTTGGTGTAGGCGCCACAGGAACAACTTCCTGCGCCCTGCTACACACTAGTTGAAGTGATGGTTCAATAACCTTATCAAGTTCTACCACCCTGCCACTCAATTCTTACGAAAGAAACCTTTCCTCGAGAAAGGATCCGTTTCTAGAAACAAACACTTTGATTTCGGATCTGAGATAGGAGATGTACGCAACTGTTTTGGATATCCTATGAAGATGCATTTATCCCCTTTGGGTTCGAGCTTATCAGACTGAAACTTTCTCACATAAGTGTCGAAGCCCCAAACTTTCAAGAAACGACGGTTTAGATTTCTCTAAACCTCAGTCTATACTGTGTCATCTCAACGGAAATACGCGGTGCCCTATTTAAAGTGAATGCGGTTGTCTCTAATGCATAACCCATAAACGATAGTGGTAATTCGATAAGAGACATCATAGCATGCACCATACCAAATAGTGCGTGGCTATCACGTTTAGACACATCATCACACTATGATGTTCCAGGTGGCATGAACTGCGAAACAATTTCCACATTGTCTTAACTGCGTACCAAAACTCGTAACTCAGATATTCATTTCTATGATCATATCAAAGACAGTTTATCCTCTTGTTACGACGAACTTCACTCCGAAACAGAATTGAACTTTTCAATATTTCAGACTTGTGATTCATTAAGTAAATACTCTTTTATCTACTCAAATCGTCATTGAAGTAAGAACATAATGACATCCACTGCGTGCCTCAGCACCCATTGGACTGCATACATCAAAATGTATCACTTCCAACAAGTTACTATCTTGTTTCATCTCAATGAAAACAATGCCTTGCTCATGTGGTGTGATTTGCATGTCACTAGTGATTCAAAATCATGTGAGTATAAAGATCCATCAGCGTGGAGCCTCTTCATGCAATTTATACCAACATGACTCAAGCGGCAGTGCCACAAGTAAGTGGTACTATCATCATTACCTTGTATCTTTTCGCACCAATATCATGAACATGTGGAACACTACAATCGAGATTCAATAAACCATTGAAGGTGATTATTTAGGTTCAACACCAATCCCGATGGTAGATGGAGTGTGCGACGTTTGATCATATCAACCTTGGAAACACTTCCAACACGTATCGTCACCTCGCCTTTAGCTAGTCTCCGTTTATGCCGTAGCTTTCATTTCGTGTTACTAATCAATTAACAACCGAACCGGTATCCAATACCCTCGTGCTACTAGGAGTACTAGTAAAGTACACATCAACATCATGTATATCAAATATACTTCTTTCGACTTTTGCCAACCTTCTTATCTACCAAGTATCTAGAGTTGCTCCGCCTCAGTGACTGTTCCCGTCATTACAGAAGCACTTAGTCTTGGGTTTGGGTTTAATCTTGGGTCTCTTCATTAGTGCTGCAATTGTTTTGCCGTTTCACGAAGTATCCCTTCTAGCCCTTGCCTTTCTTGAAACTTAGTGGTTTTACTAACCATCAACTATTGATGCTCCTTCTTGATTTCTACTTTCGCAGTGTCAAACATGGTGAATTGCTTAAGGATCATTGTATCTATCCTTGATATGTTATAGTTCATCAGGAAGCTCTCACAGCTTGGTGGCAGTGACTTTGGAGAACCATCACTATCTCATCTCGAAGATGAACTCCCACTTGATTCAAGCGATTGTCGTACTCAGATAATCTGAGCACACGCTCAACGATTGAGCTTTTCTCCCTTACTTTGTGGACAAAGAATCTTGTCAGAGGTCTCGTACCTCTTAACAAGGGCACAAGCATGAAATCACAATTTCATCTCTTTAGAACATCTCTTATGTTCCGTGACGTTTGAAAACGTCTTCGGCGCCTTGCTTCTAAGCCATTAAGTATTTTGTACTGAACTATCGTGTAGTCATCAGAAACGTGTATGTCGGATGTTCACAACATCCACAGACAATGCTCGAGGTGCAGCACACCGAGTGGTGCATTAAGGACATAAGCATTCTGCGCAGCAACAAGGACAATCCTCTGCAAAGTTTGCTACTATCAACTTTCAACTAAATTTTCTCTAGGAACATATAAAAATAGTAGAGCTATAGCGCAAGCTACATCGTAATTCGCAAAGACCATTAGACTATGTTCATGACAATTAGTTCAATTAATCATATTACTTAAGAACTCCCACTCAAAAAGTACATCTCTCTAGTCATTTGAGTGGTACATGATCCAAATCCACTATCTCAAGTCCGATCATCACGTGAGTCGAGAATAGTTTCAGTGGTAAGCATCTCTATGCTAATCATATCAACTATACGATTCATGCTCGACCTTTCGGTCTCATGTGTTCCGAGGCCATGTGTGCACATGCTAGGCTCGTCAAGCTTAACCCGAGTGTTCCGCGTGTGCAACTTTTTTGCACCCGTTGTATGTGAACGTTGAGTCTATCACACCCGATCATCACGTGGTGTCTCGAAACGAAGAACTGTCGCAACGGTGCACAGTCGGGGAGAACACAATTTCGTATTGAAATTTTAGTGAGAGATCACCTCATAATGCTACCGTCGTTCTAAGCAAGATAAGGTGCATAAAGGATTAACATCACATGCAATTCATAAGTGACGTGATATGGCCATCATCATGTGCTTCTTGATCTCCATCACCAAAGCACCGACACGATCTTCTTGTCACCGGCGTCACACCATGATCTCCATCATCATGATCTCCATCAACGTGTCACCATTGGGGTTGTCGTGCTGCTCATGCTATTACTACTAAATCTACGTCCTAGCAATATAGTAAACGCATTTGCAAGCACAAATGTTAGTTTAAAGACAACCCTATGGCTCCTGCCGGTTGCCGTACCATCGACGTACAAGTCGATATTAACTATTACAACATGATCATCTCATGCATCCAATATATCACATCACATCGTTGGCCATATCACATCACAAGCATACCCTGCAAAAACAAGTTAGACGTCCTCTAATTTTGTTGTTGCATGTTTTACGTGGTGACCATGGGTATCTAGTAGGATCGCATCTTACTTATGCAAACACCACAACGGAGATATATGAATTGCTATTTAACCTTATACAAGGACCTCCTCGGTCAAATCCGATTCAACTAAAGTTGGAGAAACCGACACTTGCCAGTCATCTTTGAGCAACGGGGTTACTCGTAACGATGAAACCAGTCTCTCGTAAGCGTACGAGTAATGTCAGTAGCATGACGACGCTCCAGAGGTTGGTGGTGATCTAATCTCAGCAGGGCTCCGCCTGAGCTCCGCAGAAAAGCGATCTAGAGGTAAAACCGTGGAGGTATGTGGTCGGGCTGCCGTGGCAAAAGTTGTCTCAAATCATCCCTAATAGCTCCATATATATAGGAGGAGGGGAGGGGAGGCTTGCCTTGAGGCTCAAGGAGCCCCAAGGGCTGCGCCACCAAGGGGAGGAGGAGTCCTCCTCCAATCCTAGTCCAACTAGGATTGGATGGTGGAGTCCTTCTCTTCTTTCCCACCTTTCCTTTTTTTCTCTTCTTTTGGTTTTCTTTCTTCTCTTGCGCAAGACAGCATTGGGCTGACCCCACCTACTTGGTGCGCCACCCCCAAGGTCCTTGGGCCCTCCCGGGTGGGTGGTCCCCCCTCCCGGTGAAGATCCAGAACCCATTCATCATTCCCGGTACATTACCGGTAATGCCCGAAAACCTTCCAGTAACCAAATGAAGTCATCCTATATATCAATCTTCGTTTCCGGACCATTCCAGAAATCCTCGTGACGTCCGTGATCTCATCCGGGACTCCGAACAACATTCGGTAACCAACCATATAACTCAAATACGCATAAAACAACGTCGAACTTTAAGTGTGCAGACCATGCGGGTTCGAGAACTATGTAGACATGACCCGAGTGACTCCTCGGTCAATATCCAATAGCGGGACCTGGATGCCCATATTGGATCCTACATATTCTACGAAGATCTTATCGTTTGAACCTCAGTGCCAAGGATTCATATAATCCCGTATGTCATTCCCTTTGTCCTTTGGTATGTTACTTGCCCGAGATTCGATCGTCAATATCCGCATACCTATTTCAATCTCGTTTACTGGCAAGTCTCTTTACTCGTTCCGTAATACAAGATCCCGCAACTTACACTAAGTCACATTGCTTGCAAGGCTTGTGTGTGATGTTGTATTACCGAGTGGGCCCCGAGATACCTCTCCGTCACACGGAGTGACAAACTCCAGTCTCGATCCATACTAACTCAACGAACACCTTCGGAGATACCTGTAGAGCATCTTTATAGTCACCCAGTTACGTTGCGACGTTTGATACAGACAAAGCATTCCTCCGGTGTCAGTGAGTTATATGATCTCATGGTCATAGGAACAAATACTTGACATGCAGTAGCAACAAAATGACACGATCAACATGATACGTCTATTAGTTTGGGTCTAGTCCATCACATGATTCTCCTAATGATGTGATCCCGTTATCAAGTGAAAACACTTGCCTATGGTTAGGAAACCTTGACCATCTTTGATCAGCGAGCTAGTCAACTAGAGGCTTACTAGGGACAGTGTTTTGTCTATGTATCCACACATGTACTGTGTTTCCAATCAATACAATTATAGCATGGATAATAAACGATTATCATGAACAAAGAAATATAATAATAACTAATTTATTATTGCCTCTAGGGCATATTTCCAACAATTAGTCCTTTGCGGTACTGTCATCAATCACCAAAATTACTTAGGCATAAACTATGCCCTAACAGTATGTACTCCCTCCGTTTTCTTTTTAATCTGCATATAATATTTGGTCAAAGTCAAGTGATGGGGTTATAGTCCTAGGGTAGGGTCACATGCCTGCCCTATAGGTCCTACCCAAAGACTACCCTTCATAAGGGACAAGGCCCTTAGTCAGTTTCGACTGAATTAAGGACTTCCCTTCATCCAGTCGGTGACGATTCCTCCATCATCCAGTCGGAAATGAGCATTTGGAGCGTACCAAACGTACCGACTGGATTCCACTCTGTACATCGTAACCCCCCTGGAGGGCAACGGTCATACGCTTTCATGTACCTTTATTAGCATTTAAGGCATACATTACGTGTAACGTAGACATTTAATCACCACTACTGTACCCCTGCGCACCGAACCGTTGTGAAGGGCAGCGTACTCTATATAAGTCGCCCTTCCCCACTGGTGCAGGGGTTAGCAATTCACTGTAATCCATATTCCACTCGACATCAAGCTCCCAAGAGCACTGAGACGTAGGGATTTTACCTCCACCGTAGAGGGGCCTGAACTCATACAACCTCGCCGTAGCTAAGGCTCTGCCCATCCTTTCGTACCCTACACATATACTGTCAGACTTATACCCACGACAGTTGGCGCCCACCGTGGGGCAGGCGTCTAAGCGACTTTCGGCGAGTTTGCGACTACATCTTTTCATCATGTCGTCCGGTGGAGATTTGTGCATGGGTCATGAGATCCTCTTCGGCGCTCTCTCCTTCATCGTCGACGATTCGGCATGGCTTCGGGATGCTCCTCTCGACGTCGAGGCGCTCCCCAGTCGCGGGGCTACGCACTTCCGTGCCGGCGCCCGCGGCATCCTTCTTCTCCAGCAGTCGGCTCCGGTGTCGACCTTCGCCCCCGTCACGCGCCGCAACAAGCGGTCTCGCCGTCCGCGGCTCTAGCGTTGGGTGCAACACGCCCAGGCACGGCAGAGCGCGTCTTCACAAGTGGCGGTCCTCGAGTCGGTTATAATTGCGCCACCATCCCAACGCTCGGACTCAGTTCCGACTGAGTTTCCTTCCAAGTACGTGGGTCGCGGGCCTGCAGCCGAAGTGCACATGGCCAACTCCCATTAAAGCCCCCGCCAAACCGGCTGGGACGAGCACGAGGTCGGCGAAACATCCGGCGCTCGCCGTCAGCCCCGTCGTTCTGCCAGTCGACGCACTCGTCAGAGCAACGTGGAGGTGTTCCGCACACCCGTCCTCAACCTGGCTGCCGCCGCCAAGATAGTCGATTCCCTCCAGCCGACTGATTCAGAGGCTGGCAGAGGGATCGAGTAGATCCGTGCCCTGCTGCACACGGCGCAACAGCAAAATTCGGTGGTCTCCCAGTCGCACAACAGGATCCACAATAGTTCTGTTCGCGCGAACACGCATCGGTCAGTTCACAGCCCCGGTTCTCATCAGCGACACAGGGGAGGCAGCCATTCCATGAATCCCGAAGATCATCGTCGTTCACGCACCCCTCCGCTGGGTGGGCCCTATGGGCCCCGACATCATGATGATCGGCGTTCGGTCGGTGACACTTATGATCCAAGGCCTGACGCAAGAGGATTTATCGCCCAGAGGAGGGTCGACAGGGGCCGGGCCCACCGTGATGGTCACGATGTAGACCGTCCGAGTGGAAACAAGACCATCGTCTCTGGCCCCGAATGTTTTAGTCGAGCCATCCGTTCGGCTGACATCCCTCCCAACTTTCGATTGGCGACGGGGATCAGCAAGTTTACAGGAGAATCCAAGCCAGAAACGTGGCTAGACGACTACCGAGTGGCACTCCAGATCAGCGGCGGAGACGACCAGGTCGCCATGAAGCATCTCCCCTTGATGCTCGACGGCTTGGCACGAGCATGGCTGAACCAGTTGGCTCCTTCAAGCATCTTCATCTGGGTAGATCTGGCTCGAGTCTTCGTCAGGACCTTCGAGGGGACGTGCAAACGCCCTGCTGGTCTCGTGGAGCTCTAGCACTGTGTCCAGAAGCAGAATGAGCCCCTGCGCGATTTCATCCAGCGTTGGACAACCCTCTACCACACGGTGGAGAACGTCACAGAACACCAAGCAGTCTGCGCCTTCAAGGCAGGCGTGCGGTACAGAGATCTGTACCTGAAGTTCGGTCGAATAGGCGACATATCCATGAGCAAGATGATGGAGATAGCGGCACGCTATGCAAATGGCGAAGAAGAGGACCGCATTTGTAGCGGCAAGCACAAGGCAGCCACCGATGGAGATGGGAACAGCACTCGAAAGCAGAAGCAGAAAGCTCCATCCACTCCGCAGGCAGAGGCCGCAGCCGTTACCAATGCCAAGTTCAAGGGCAAGGGGAAGGCCCAGTTCACCCCCAAGAATAAGCATTTCGGAAACCACATCCTGGACCAGCCATGTCCAATCCACACGAAGATGGATGAAGAGGGCAATGCCATATTCCCGAAGCATACCACTCGGCAATGTCGCCTCCTGATCCAGGGGTTCGGCGAAACGCAGCCAAGTGAAAAGGACAATGAACAGGATGAGGAGGACAAGGAGGATCCGTTCCCCCAAGTCCATGCCACGCTGATGATTTTTGCTGACGTTGAAAGAAAGAGTTGACTGAAGTTGGTGAACAGGGAGGTGAACATGGCCACCTCGACCAACCCCACGTTCCTCAAATGGTCTCAGACTGCGATCACCTTTGACCAGTCGGATCATCCAGCACACGTACCCACCCCAGGGAGACAGGCCCTGATCGTCGACCCGGTGGTGGAAGGAGTCCGAGTGCACAAAGTCCTCATGGACGGCGGCAGTGGCTTGAACATCATGTACGCTGACACTCTCAAGGGGATGGACATTCCGATGTCTAAACTTAGCGAGAGCAGCATGCAGTTCCATGGTGTCGTCCCCGGACGAAAGGCCAAGTCATTCGGCCAGATCGCGTTGGACGTCGTCTTCGGCTCCGACAAGAACTTCCGCAAGGAGAAACTGACGTTCGAGGTGGTGGACTTCCAGAGTGCGTACCACGCGATTCTGGGCCGCCCGGCGTATGCGCATTTCATGGCCCGTCCATGTTACGTGTACCTGAAGCTGAAGATGCTAGGCCCAAAAGGTGTGATCGCTATCACAGGCAATCGGCAGTGGGCCGAGGAGTGTCTACAGCAGGGATCGAGGATCGCCGATCAACAGATGGCTGTCCTCGAGCTCGACGAGTACAAGAAGACAGTCGACCCCGCTGACTTGATGCGTTCGAAGAAGCCAGCTTCGGAGTCCGCATTCCAGTCGGCGGGAGAGACGAAGAAGGTCAGCATCCACCCGATGGACGACACCGCTATTCCGACGAACATCTCCACCACCCTCGATCCTAAATAGGAAGCAGAGCTCATCCAATTCCTCCGTGAGAACTGGGACATTTTTGCATGGAAGCTCGCTGACATGCCAGGTGTACCCAGGGAATTGGCTGAGCACCGACTGCATGGGGATCCTGCTGCTCGGCCTGTCCAAGAACGCCTGCGACGGTCCGCCGTGCACAAGAGGAAGGCAATCGGAGAAGAGGTGGCTAAGCTTTTGGCAGCCAACTTCATTCGCGAGGTACACCACTCCGAGTGGCTCGCCAATGTTGTCATGGTGCCCAAGAAGGACAAGTCCCTCCGAATTTGCATCGACTTCAAGCATCTCAATAAGGTCTTCCCGAAAGACCATTTCCCGCTCCCCCGCATCGATCAAATTGTCGATTCGACTGCGGGTTGCGAGCGTTTGTCATTCCTTGATGCCTATTCGGGCTATCATCAGATCCGTCTGTATGGCCCCGATGAATTAAAAACAGCCTTCATCACCCCATTCGGGTGCTTCTGCTACATCACCATGCCATTTGGTTTGAAGAATGCAGGAGCAACCTTTATGCGCATGATCCAAAAATGTCTCCTTGACCAGATCGGTCGAAATGTGGAGGCGTATATGGATGATATTGTAGTCAAGTCACGCAAAGGTTCCGACCTGCTGACTGACTTGGCAGAAACATTCGCCAACCTTCGTAGGTACGATATCAAGCTCAACCCAGCCAAGTGTTCATTCGGTGTTCCCAGCGGAAAGTTACTCGGTTTCTTCGTTTCCGAACGAGGGATCGAAGTCAACCCCGAAAAGATCGGGACCATCGTCCGAATGGAGCGGCCGGTCAGAATACACGATGTTCGGAGGCTCATAGGTTGCCTAGCGGCTTTGAGCAGGTTCATCAGTCGACTCGGCAAGAAGGCACTTCCTCCGTACCGACTCATGAAGAAATCAGATACTTTCGAGTGGACAGACGAAGCCCAAATCGCATTCGACGACCTCAAAGTTCTACTTTCCACCCAGCCGGTTCTTACTACTCCGCTCAGTAAAGAACCCCTTCTTCTGTACATCGCGGCTACAAATCAAGTCGTCAGCACTGTTCTCACAGTCGAACGTGAAGAAGAAGGCAAAGCATACAAGGTTCAGCGGCCAGTGTATTATGTCTCCGAAGTCCTGACTCCTTCCAAGCAGAGGTATCCCCACTATCAAAAACTTATCTACGGGATTTACATGACTGCGAAGAAGGTGGCTCATTATTTCCAAGACCACTCGGTGTCTGTCGTTTCTGATGCTCCGTTGTTGGAAATCCTCTACAATCGGGACGCATCGGGCCGAGTGGCGAAGTGGGCGATGGAGATGTTATACTGCGATATCAAGTTCGAGGCCAAGAAAGCTATAAAGTCTCAAGCTCTGGCTGACTTCATAGCAGAATGGGTAGAACAACAGCAACCGACCCACATCTACTCGGCTCATTGGACAATGTTCTTCGATGGGTCCAAGATGTTGAATGGCTCCGGCGCTGGCGTTGTGATCATATCGCCAAAGGGCGACAAACTCAAGTATGTGTTGCACATACACTTCGATTCCTCCAACAATGAGGCAGAGTATGAGGCTCTCCTTTATGGATTGCGCATGGCCATCGCACTCGGCGTCCGTCGCCTGATGGTCTACGACGATCCAGATTTTGTAGTTAATCAAGTGATGAAGGAATGGGACATGAGGAATCCCACCATGACCACATACTGCAATGCAGTGAGGAAGCTCGAGAAAAAGTTTGAAGGTCTGGAACTCCACCATGTTCCGCGACTGAAAAACCAAGCAGCTGATGAATTGGCGAAACTTGGATCCACTCGGAGACCGGTCCCGAGTGACGTCTGCCTCGAGCACCTTCACCTCCCCTCAGTTAAAGAAGATCCTTTCACAGAAGAACCAGTACAACCAAAGAGCTTGACAGATCCGACTGAAGTCGAAGTCCCTGTTGTGGTTGATTTGATCATGGAGATCCTTGCTATCGTCCCCGATTGGACTGTGTCGTTCATTGCATACATCCTGAGGCAAGAATTACCGGAAGACGAAGTCCAAGCCAGACAGATCGTCCGCAGGTCAAAGTCGTTCACTGTCATTGATGGCCAGTTGTACAAGGAAAGTGTTTCAGGCGTTCTTCAATGATGCATCTCCCCTGAAGAGGGATAGTTAATCCTGGAAGAAATTCACTCGGGAACCTGCGGTCATCACGCCTCCTCAAGGGCAATCGTCGCCAAAGCATTCAGAGTCGGTTTCTTCTGGTTGCAGGCGAATGAAATGGCAAAAGATATGGTCGACCGATGCGAAGGCTGTCAGTTCTACTCTAACAAGTCCCACAAGCCAACATCCGCGTTGAAGACAATCCCTCTTGTTTGGCCGTTTGCAGTGTGGGGATTAGATACAGTCGGTCCATTCAGGACAGGCCAAGGGGGATTCACACATCTGTTGGTGGCAGTCGACAAGTTCACAAAGTGGATCGAAGCCAAGCCCATCAAGAAGCTCGACGCCCTTACGGCCATCAAGTTTGTCAGGGACATCATCTCCAGGTTCGGGGTGCCGCATAGCATAATCACTGACAATGGCACAAACTTTGACTCGGACAGATTCAAAGGTTTCTGTACAGGTCAAGGTATCCGCGTGGATTTTGCTTCTGTGGCGCATCCCCAAACAAACGGGCAAGCAGAGCGGGCGAATGGACTTATTCTGCAAGGTTTGAAGCCCCGACTCCTGCGAGAAGTGGGACATGCTGCCGTCGCATGGGTCTCCGAGCTGCCTTCGGTGCTGTGGGGTCTCCGCACGACCCCAAATAGATCTACAGGGCGATCCCCGTTCTTCCTCGTTTACGGAGCAGAGGCAGTCCTTCCGAGTGATTTGCTTCACAACGCTCCACGAGTTGAACTCTTCTCCGAAGCTGAAGCAGAGCAAGCAAGGCAAGATGGAGTGGATCTTCCAGAGGAGGAGCGCGAGATGGCACTGACTCGCTCAACCATTTATCAACAAGATCTGCGGCGTTTTCACGTGCGACACGTCATGAGTCGTACATTCCAAGCAGGCGACCTGGTGCTCCGAGTGGATCAACAGAGACCTCACAAGTTGGCTCCCGCCTGGGAAGGACCGTTCATCATATCCAAGGTGCTGAACAACGGAGCATATCGACTCTACAACCTCGACAGGGAAACGGACGAGCCGCGAGCATGGAACGGAGATCTCCTGAAGCGCTTCTACACGTGACCATCGACTGAAGCAATGTAAAGAACAAGTATCATTGAAGTAATACAAAGTAGATTGAGTTTTTGCAGATTCAAAATTCTTCCGCGGTCGCAGACTCCGGTCTCAAAAAAAAACTTAGCTGGGATCCAGAATCGCCTAAGTACTAACTTTCTCCGAGTGTGCACTAAACGCCGCACTCGGGAGCTTAGCTGCGATCCAGAATCGTCTAAGCACAAACTTTCTCCGAGTGTGCACAAAACGTCGCACTCGGGGACTTAGCTGCGATCAAGAATCGCCTAAGTACTAATTTTCTCCGAGTGTGCACTAAACGTCGCATTCGGGGACTTAGCTGCGATCCAGAATCGCCTAAGTACTAACTTTCTCCGAGTGTGCACTAAACGTCGCACTCGGGAGCTTAGCTGCGATCCAGAATCGCCTAAGCACAAACTTTCTCCGAGTGTGCACTAAACGTCGCACTCAGAGACTTAGTTGCGATCAAGAATCGCCTAAGTACTAATTTTCTTTGAGTGTGCACTAAACGTCGCACTCGGGGACTTAGCTGCGATCAAGAATTGCCTAAGTACCACCTTTCTCCGAGTGTGCTCTACACGTCGCACTCGGAGACTTAGCCGTGATCCAGAATCGCCTAAGTAACGGCTTAGCAGAACCTCATTGAGACTCATGTGGATGTCAAGACAACTGACAACTACATGAGTATCAACTTTCTCCGAGTGTGCACTAAACGTCGCACTCGGGGACTTAGCTGCGATCAAGAATCGCCTAAGTACAAACTTTCTCCGACTGTGCACTAAACGTCGCACTCGGGGACTTAGCTGCGATCCAGAATCGCCTAAGCAACAACTTTCTTCGAGTGTACTCTAAACGTCGCGCCCGGAGACTTCTCTGCGATCAACAATCGCCTGAGTAAAAAGCTTCCTTCGAGTGTATCTTAGAGATCCACTCGGAGGCTTAGCAGACCCTCATTGAGGCTCATGTAGATGTCAAGAAAACCGACAATTACATGCTCCGCATGTTGGCCATTGGCTTCACCAAGAAACGCCAAACAAAAACCACGAGCCAAAATCGTGTCAACAATTCTTTGGCAAAGGAAGAGCAAAATATTTGGTTCCAATTAAAAGTTGGTTTAAAGATAATCGGTTCGGTGTAGATCAAGCTTATCCACACCGAACCACGAATGTGACGGCCAACAGTAGTGGCCAAAGTTTGATAGAAGTAACACTCGGCATACCGAGGTAAAAGTTTTCTCAAGCGTCGTCAGGGCTGGCACTGGGATTGGCACGCTCCACGAAAGTGTCGAGGTCGATCCCGTCTGCGATGCGAGTGGCGCTCTCAAGGAAGGTCTCCATGAAATCTTCGAATCGAAGCTTCTTGGTGTTGGCGACCTGCAGCGCCTTCAGCTTCTCTTCGCGAGCCTCCTTGCAGGGCACTCGGACCAGCGACATCGCCACGTCCGCACCACAGTGAGCAGCAGACTTCTTCCACGCCTGCACTTGGTTCGGGACGTCCTCCAGCCGAGTCATGAACCCTTCCATCTCTTGCCGGGACTCGTCTTCGGGCCACAGCTCCTTGTCGATTCGGCCGACGACCTCTCTCAGTCGACCTATGAAAGGTCCCACTTTGCCCAGGCGAATGTGCGCTCGGAGCATGTCTCGATTGGCGTCCTCGCTGAGTGGAACGTTCGGAATAACCGACCGCTCAATGTCAACTGCTTCAGCTTCAGCGTCCATACAAAAATCTGCAAAGACAAGACGAGCAGAAAGTAAGCGCAGAATTAAATACACAGTCAAGAAGCACTCGGAAAAACAGAACTTACCACCGAGAAGCGCAATCCTCTTCCTTGCCCAGTCACTGACGTACTTCTCCTGTGATATGCACCGCCTGTTCATCACCTTCATCTGTCCCATCAGCTCGGTCCTTTGTTTCCCCATTTTCTCCATTTCGGCCACCAATGCCTTGTTTGCCTCACGGGACTCCTCCAAGGAGTTCTCTCGTTCAGCCAGAGCGCCCTTCACACCAGCCAACTCATGAAGAGCTGCCTCCAGTTCAGCAACAAGCTGAATGTTTTCAGCCTTCAGAGCATTGTACGCTGATCCCATCTCGCAAGTCTTCTGTAAATCACAGCCCAGAGAAGATCAGACAAATTCAACAAGGAAAACAATAAAAGCTCGAAGTTCTTCAGACCCCTGCCGACGCAAGCAGTCGACAGCGGCCTCGGGGACTACACCCAGTGGGTTCACTGAGAGTGACCCCACTGCCATGAAGCTCAAACAGGTCCGCCCAATTGAGTTAAATAACAAAAACAAGCCTATGAGGCTACCACTACCCGACATGAGTAAAATTACTCTCGGGGACTACTTCCAGTAGGTGCACTCGGAGTGCCCCCACCGGTAACATTCGAACATATTAGTTTTGATCTGATCAAGTTAAAGAAAATGTATATAAAGACAACTGCTGGTGCAAGCACTCGACAGAAGTCTTGGGGACTACACCCACTGGGTTCACTAAGAGTGAACCCACTGCAAAATAATCATATTGCCTCCGAGTATATTGCTTAAACACCCAGTGGTTTACAAGAGGAAAGTAAATACTTACTAGCCCACTTACTCGGATGTCTTCCCGGAGTTCCAAGCTTCGCTTGTACACAGACGCGATGGAGTCGTACGCTCTCTTTGCATCACCCGCCATCAACTCCGCCTGCACCATGGCCCCCTTGGCAGCCCCCACCTGATCTTCCGGGAGGCGTTGGGCGTCGTACTGGACGGTCGACGGACCTGGCACCACAAGAGACTCCTTGGGCATCCCAAGTCCTGCTCCAGTCGGCTCAGCAACGATGAGCGTCGTTTCAGTCGACGGCATCGTCTTGGCTGGCGGCACATCCATGGCGGGAGTAGTAGCAGATGGAACAGCCTCAAGGATAGGCACCGCAGCTTGCTCGGACCTCTTCTGGTCGTCCTCCTCCACGTGAATCACCTCTGAAGGAAGCCCGACTGAACGACGTGAGACCACAGAAAAAAGGCAAGATCAAAGACAGAATTCGCGAAACAATAATTTGGGCTCTCAGAGTCATCACGACGTACCTTGCTGGGATGTGGCAACGTTGTCCGTATCCATGGGATCGTCTTCCTGGCGTGGCAGAGAAGTGGCGGAGGTAGCAGCTCTGTCGAGTAAAATCCACTCGACCAATAAACATGAGTTCAATCAAATACTGAAAGAAGATAAGAGAACAAGACACTTACGCTGAGGCAACGGGAACGGCGATCCTCATCCGCGGCAAAGCCTTCCGAGGTTTGGACCCACTCGGTTTGGCCACCTTGGAATATTGGCCCGCAGGCTCAGCAGCAGCGCCCCTGGTCCTCTTTGTGCTCCGAGCACTCGGAGCCATGGGAGTAGCTGGCAAGGCGCTCGGAACCACGGGAGGAGCTGACGGGGCACTCGGGGCCGTTGGGGGAGCCGACGGAGTAACGGAAGCTGACGGGGCACTCGGGGCCGCTGGAGGAGCCGACGAAGTCACAAGTTCGTGACGACGCTTAGTTCGAGGCTCTGGTGGTGGGGGTGGCGAGCTCTGCTCCTCACCTTCCCCCTCCTCTTCTTCAGACTCCTCCTCCGTCTCCCCGCTGTCTGAGACATACTCGGCGCTCTCCACGCTGCCTTCCTGGCTGCCTTCCTCTTCCTCAGCCGGATTCCCGTTCGAGACGGGGGAATACCAGTTGGTCCACGCCTGCACAAGATACAGTCTACAACATCAGACGTCATACAGTGATGCAAGAAAAAGTGGCAAATCTAAGGGAATTGTAAGCACTCGGCAAGGTATTCTCACCTCATTCGGAGGAGGGTTGTCCGCGCGGTAGGGCTTCACTCGCCGGGCTCCTCTGGGGTTATCGCAGGCGCCTGTGATGGCGCGGACCCACGCCGTCACAACCTCCCCGGTCACGCACTCGGGGTGAGTCCGAGTGGAGTCCTCAGGCCCTGTGTAGTGCCACATGGCGTGGTGTCGAGCTTGTAAAGGCTGGATACGCCGACCCAGAAAAACCTCCAGCAAATCTATGCCTGTGACTCCCTTGCGGACGACATTTACCAGCGCGTCGACCAGAGGCTGAATCTGGATCTTTTCCATCTTCGTGAGCGCAAGCTGCCTAGGCAGAGCCGGTCGGTCTAAGCTAAAAGGGGGCAGTCCCGTTGGAGCATTCAGACAAGCGACGTCCTGGCAGTAGAACCAAGTCGACTGCCAGTTCCTAACGGATTCAGACAACTGAAGAGCGGGATAGCTACTTTTGCTTTTCTTTTGGAAGCCTAAGCCTCCGCAAAGCTGGAGGAGATGAGTTTTGTCGTCCGACTGGCTAAGTCTTTTGATGGTTTGGGATCTAGCGAAGAAGATGTGCTTAAAGAGCCCCCAATGAGGAGGGCAACCGATAAAACACTCGCAAAGCACGACGAAGGCAGAGAGATGAGCTATTGCGTTGGGAGGAAAATGGTGGAGTTGCGCCCCAAAGTGGTTCATTATACCTCTGAAGAAGGGATGAGGAGGCAGAGAGAAGCCTCGGTACACGTGACTGAGCAGCAGGACGTGCTCATCCTCCCGAGGCGCCGGCTCCGTCTCGCCCTCTGTCGGCAGTCTCCATGACTTGTTCTCGATCAGGCCTTGCTCCACCAGCTCCAGCATGCCCGCCGCCGTCACCGTGGAGGGGAGGAAATCCCCCTGGATCCAACCCGCCGGCAGTGCTCGCTGCCGCCGCTGAGCAGGAGCCGCCGCCTTCTTCTTCTTCCGCGCCTCAAGCTTGCTCGCCTGCCCCTTCATCATGGTGGAGGCTGCAGATCCGTGGGGAGGAGGAGAAGGAAGGAGCTTGGGATGCGCAGGAAGTCACGGGAGAAGCGGGGCGAGTGCGAGTTATCAGGCGAGTGCAACGAGAAACCCTCGCTAGGGAGGTTTAAATAAGGTTCTGATTGGGTCACTAGCAGGTGGCCCCGAAATCTTATCCCCCGACCGGTTGCTGCGATATTAGTGGAGGAGATGAGGGCGCGGAAATCGAGGCGGCAGATACTACTCGATGACGATGTCGTCATCCCCGCTGAGCGCGCGGCAACCGAAATTTGAGGATCCCAGAAAATCCGCCGCTGTCAGTTGACCGGTCACGTCAACAGATTCCACGGAAACACTCAGTTTCTGACGGTTCGTTTCACAGATATATCCACTCGGATCACTGGTCAAGAGGATAAAATGGATCGAGGCAAACAACGCCAAAGTCGCATCCATACCAGTCGGATCCGTACTCCAAGCGTCGCTTCGTCGTTCCAACCCCGATCCATTCGGGGACTAATGATGGGGTCATAGTCCTAGGGTAGAGTCACATGCCTGCCCTATAGGTCCTACCCAAAGACTACCCTTCATAAGGGACAAGGCCCTTAGTCAGTTCCGACTGAATTAAGGACTTCCCTTCATCCAGTCGGTGACGATTCCTCCATCATCCAGTCGGAAATGAGCATTCGGAGCGTATCAAACGTACCGACTGGATTCCACTCTGTACATCGTAACCCCCCTGGAGGGCAACGGTCATACGCTTTCATGTACCTTTATTAGCATTTAAGGCATACGTTACCTGTAACATAGACATTTAATCACCACTACTCTACCCCTGCGCACCGAACCATTGTGAAGGGCAGCGTACTCTATATAAGTCGCCCTTCCCCACTCGTGCAGGGGTTAGCAATTCACTATAATCCATATTCCACTCGACATCAAGCTCCCAAGAGCACTGAGACGTAGGGCTTTTACCTCCACCGTAGAGGGGCCTGAACTCATACAACCTCGCCGTAGCTAAGGCTCTGTCCATCCTTTCGTACCCTACACATCTACTGTCAGACTTATACCCACGACATCAAGTGATACAAAGTTTGACCAAATATATATCAAAAGATATCTATAATACTAAACCTATATGCTATGAAAATTAATATCATTATGCATCTGCTAATATTGATTTCATATTATAAATATTTATATTTTGTTTTATAAATTTAGTCAAAATTTATGAAGTTTGACTTTGATCAAATCTCATATGCGGACTAAAAAAACAGAGGAAGTAGAGAAGATGGAGTGTTCCAATACCGTTTGCAGGTCCTCGAACAAGCACAAAATGGGCTTGGAGCATGCCAAATGCCCGCTGGACATTCTTTCTAACTGCCATGGCTCAGGGATAGTCTTGGCGAGAGTCTCCCACAGAGGGATGGTCCCTGTTCATTTCATCCACTCAGTATTCATGTAGTATGTGCGGGTTCTAGTAACACTATGTGTCGAATATTGTCCGACACTCATTTCATCCTAAACAACTTATCAGACTATTAATAACTAATGCACTTGTTATATTTGTTGTACTACTACTTTTAATTAATCTGGCATCATTGTAATGTGGTGCGTGTATGTGGATCAATGTTAAACTAAAATTTATATATTTCATGCAATCCGATCGAGGTGCAATATGCTGCAATAGCATCAATTCGGCATCAATTAGTACCACTGGCGGGCACACAATTGTGTGGTGGGCGAAACTAAGCACCCGTCATTGCTACATCAAGTTTATGTGGCGGCGATGGCAGGTGCCCGCCACACCCAGTGTGCTACCAATGTGGGCGAGCCCTCGTCACTGATGCCATGTTAGAAGTGAAGGGAAGTCAGTGACGGGCGCCCTTGGAAGCCTTGTCCGCCACTACTAGACTTTTTCCGTCTAGGCATTCCCGCAGTAGTGATAGATCCGGACACCATTATACAGGCAATTGAGCACAATTCGCTGCATCCGGTATCGACGATAGAAACCCCCTTCGGTTCAACTTCCTAGCTTTTCGACCCAGAAGTTGGCACCTGAATCTAAATCAAACACAACCTAATTTAAGTATGACTATTCGGCAATAAAAATAGGTCAATAACATAAAAACAAAAGACAATACGATACTACAGCAATTTATATGTCCAATTTGAATTTGCTACTACTATTCGTGGACAAATTTCTCATTTTTATTTCTCAAGCCCTGTGTTGAAACATGTTCCAGGATCTAAGACTCGAGGTGGTGCATTAAGCACCCATTAGGCACTAGGATCATTTGATGATCATATAAACATTCCCCTTTTACATATTGTTCTGGTGCGTATGAGAAAATGCCTAGGGCAAGGAAAATAGGTCCTTCATGGCGTGGTTCTTTACCCGAATCTAATAAGCCCGTGTTTGGATTGAAGGAAAGAAAAATACTGAAGATACTGAGATTTTCTTGATAACATTATGTGCATCTGCCAAATTTTGGCATCTACCCAATCATGCTATAAATGCTTAAAATGGCATTGTTAATGATAAATGTATCACTACCCCGCAAAAAAATGATAAATATATCACTTAAAATAGGGTTCCAGCAATGTGTTGTAAGTTTGTATCTCCACAATTTAACAATATATACAAGTTACATGAACAATAATTGCAAGCTTTGCCGTATATGTAGTTTGTGGATCAAATATGAATTGATCTGTCACTAGTGGGGACGGGGCCTTTAGCCCCGGCCCGTAAGGGGCTTTAGTCCCGGTTCACCAACCGGGACTAAAGGGGCGGGACTAAAGGCCTAACCTTTAGTCCCGGCCCTGTTCCAAGCCGGGACTAAAGGTGCTCCACGTGGGCGCCTCGTAGCGCCCCAGGGGCAGGCCCTTTAGTCCCGGTTCGTCACACGGGCCGGGACTGAAGAGTTTCAGATTTTGTTTATTTTTGGGTTTTTTTTAAATGAAATTATTTTTGGGTTTTAGGGTTTTAGGGTTTAGGTGTTCGGGAGATTAACGCGATGCCTCGTTTGGTGTTCGGGAATTAGTTTTCATATAATTTAAATAGAAATAATTATCCATATATATATATAAGATTAACTTATCTTACAAGCGAGAATATATATACAATTATATGGAGATCTGAATTATCAGGACTAGAGCCCGTCTATTCGATTTCATGGACGAACATCAGTAATGGCCCCTAGCTACACTAAATCGTCCTTTGTCATATATAGCTTCCGTCCTCAGAAAGGTCGCAAGCTCCTCTGCAACAGCAATCGCGCGTTGCTCTGGTAGGACCTTCGTCCTCATGGCCGTGTACTATATAAGAAGAGGAGATGAATATGAATATCAATCATGATAACAAAGAATGACGGGTAAAAATAGAGGTGTGAATGTTTATTGCTTACGTCGAATCTGTGATCCTTGTGCTCAGAGGTAAACGTGCGAATGGTCTCGCAAACATAGTATCCGCATAGATGCGTTCCCCGTGGCTGCTGGTCGCACTTTACGAGAATAGAATATATATAATCAAAATAATAATCTAGCATCATAAATGTATTGAAAATAGAAGTATATCGTACTACTACTTACCTGAGCCGCTCTAAAGGTCAGCTTCTCAGGCTCGATACCGGGAGTCACGCACTTGAACCGCTTCCAAACCCTGCCCGACAAGGATAATGATTTGCTAAGTTTTTCATTAATTGATATATCAGAAAATCATCGAAAGAGACCGATAGAGCGCAAGAATGATTGAAATTACCCTTGGAGCATGTCCTGCAGGCTTTGGAACTGTTCCAAGGGTCTCGATAATGGGTCGAAGGCATTAACTCTTCCCTTATCAATTTGAATGTCCAACAGAATCCAATGGAAGCTGCACATGTATATATATATATATATATATATATATATATATATATATATATATATATATATATATATATATATATATATATATATATATATGTCAGTAACTTATCAATTACACTTATAAGTGAATGGACACAACAGAGTAAAGACCCTCACCTGAAGTTGTATGGAAACAGTATGTGGTCACAGAAATTTTGATCTGTTAGAAACCTTAGAAGGTTTTCCTCCGTCTCCTTGGGTTTATCAGTTAGCGTCGCTATATGTATTTTATCTGGGTCAATAAACCCAATATTTATGATGTTCTTACTTTTACAATCCAGAATCTTCATTCTGCATAATAGAGTACAAGTTATATATAGACAATGAATTGAAATAACTAAACAAGTTATATGTAGACAACGAATTGAAAAACTTACAGACAATAGCAACTCATAAGAGGTTTGTCGAGGGCGTCGCCATTGTACATCTGGAAGAGTTCATCAAAGTCGATATGGATTTCTTCGGGGCGGCCGTAGTACTTCCGTGGGACACTCACCACGATCATCGTTCTCCCATTCTTTGATTCACTTAAGTACCATGTATGCAAGTAATGCATATTTGTTGGGAGATCATCTTTGCTGACCAAAGGCTCTCCCATGACAAACTGTGGCTTAGGGGCTACCACAGCCTTGGGTAACCTGTCGTCTTGGGAAGCCAGAATGTCTTCAACCGAGATACCCCATTCAGCCGCCCACTTCTTTGCTAATTCCAAATCTTGCCCCTGCACCGGAGGGGGGACATTCTCGGTTAACACCTTGAGGGGTGGGATCGACTGTTTGGCCTGTTGTCCAAGCTGAGGAACGTCTGATTTCTTCTTGCTTGTAGTTGAACTTGATTTGCTCCCACTTGCACTTGCACGTGATCTGCTCTTTTTCACTTCCTTCTGCAATGTGCGTGTATAGTCATCAGGCTTATGGTGTAAGTCATATTGTGATGGAAGGGTCGTGAAGTATTTTGCAAATGCTATTTGCTTCTCGGTGTATTCCGGGCGGGGCTCGGGTTCCTTCTTTTTCATCTGCGCATCATGATGTTCCTTTGCTATCCTGGCGTTTTCCTCCGGGGTACGATCATAAGGTCTGATAGGAAGATTAGCATGAGGTACCTTTGGGAGGGGCGACCGTTTGCGCTTTGGGGGCTCCGTCGCTTCGAAATCGTCGGCGGAGCGTTCTTGGTTGCACGCTTCCGCTTAGTATCCGGAGCGGGCGGCGGCAGAGACGGACGACCCAAGTCCGGCGGCGGTGATCGAGATGGACTCGTGTTGTGCTGGCCGACGTCATGTGGAGGGCTTGGAGGTAATGGAGGTGTAGGTGACCTGCGACAACTCAGAGGCGGTGTTGTCCTTGGGGCCGAGCCTGGAAGCTTGATGTAGTTCTTGTCCCATAGGATGACTCCACCCAGTACTTCTCCGAGTGTCCTCTCATCTTCGGGTCCAGCTATGTCGAGCTCCATATCATGAAACCCCGCCATGATTTCATCCACCCCGACTTTAGCAAAGCCAGTTGGAATCTCACGGCCATGCCAGCGTGCATCAGGGCCAGAAGGTAAAGCTTGTCCGACGGCCACCTTCATGGATATGTTCTTGAATTTCTGATGGAGTTCACATGATGTTGACTCCTTGATTCCATCCACGGGGTAGCCGGGACCGCCCTCTATCATTCTTCGTTCATTGTCGGGCGGGGCCTCCGATTCAGCCACGCTGCTTTTCCGCTTAGATGGGGCGCCGGTAATATCAAATGCAGGATCTTCCTGGCGCGCTACTCCTCTAAGCTCATCAATCTACTTGTGTTGCTCGTTAATCCTGGCAAGCAACTGGTTGAACTTGTCATTGTCCTCATCCTGCTGCTGCTTCTTTGCTCTCTCCCGGCTTCTGTAAGTGTCTTGGTCTCTGGCAAACCCAAGCCACCACGGGTAAGAAGGACCGAAGCCTCGCGTTCGTCCTCCATGTTCGTCATTGCCGAGGACCAGTGTGAGCAAATCTTTCTCTCTATCTGCAGTGAACTTTCTTTTTCCCTCCTTAATTTCTTTCACTATCCTTTTCCAATTCTCCCTGGGTATCCTAAGACCGTCACTGCAGATGAGGTCCCATGTTTCTTCGTCGTACGAACCACCATGCGCAAGGAACCAATTTCTTGCTCTCAATTCCCACTCATCATGGAGTGGTTCAGGTACGATGCCTTTATCTAGCAGATCTTGCTCTTTCTTATCCCACTTTGGGATGGCAGTCTCATAGCCCCCTGGCCCCAGCTTGTGGTGATATTTCTTCTTGTCGGCATTTATCTTGTTCTTTTCTGATAATGCCTGGGCATCTTCTGACTCCTTGTACTCTTGAAATGCCTTCCAGTGATTCGCCTGCTTGGCTAGATACCCCTCGAATACTGGCACTTTCTTTGTCTTCAGATAGTTTTTCCATAGCTTCTTCTTCCAGCTACGGAACAGTTTGGCCATCTTCTTTAGAGTCCACTGCTTGACTTTGGCCCTCAGTTTGTCTGCGGCGTCTCCATTCTCACATTCTGGCAGGTTGAAATGTGACATGAGATCATTCCAAAGATTATCTTTGTACCTTTCGGCGACATAGTCACTATCGGCTGCCCCTTTGCGCTTGTTCCACTCCCGAACGCTGATCGGGACGTGATCCCTAACGAGAACTCCGCATTGCTTCTTGAATGTGTCAGCAGCATTCTTAGGAAGCTTGGGTTCGCCCGTAGGCAATATCACCTCAAAGGTGTAATGCGTCCGTGCATCCAACTTTCTAGTCGGGCCTCGTTTCGTAGCTTTGCTCGATGTGGAGGCCTAAGAGGGAGAAACATTCGTCAAATGAATGTATATGTATACAATATAGAGCTATCTCCAATATTTTTCACATATTACAAGTGATTGTCGAACTTCATATATATACCTCGCCGGACTTTATTATTTCTTCACCGGCTTCTCCATCAGTGGAGCTATCACCTTCTCCGTCATTGGACCTATCTCCTGCCCCATCGGCTTCATCTTCGTGTCGCTCTACCTCCATTCCATATCCGGAGGGGTTTAGATATGATGACGGAGATTCAGCTGGTTCAACGTCGGGGCCGTCTTTGATTATATCTTCGAGAAGTTCTTCCCCTTTGAGGTTCCTGATATGTGGAACCACAGTTCTGCAAAAAACGGACATTTGATTAACAAATAAACTAACAAACTATATAGGAGGGGTTGGAAACTTCGAAATGTCGTTTTATATAGGAGGACCTTTAGTCCCGGGTCTTGGCTAGAACCTAAACTCTAAAATATGTCTAACGGATTCTCTTAACCTTAAGCATATACAATAGAAAAATTAAACTATTAACACTTAAGCATATACAATAGCAAAATTAAGCAATAATCTAAGAAACACTATTAACACTTAAGCATATACACTATACAATAGCAAAATTAAATGACAAAAAAAATTCTTCTTCTTGTAACCCTAAACTAATTTTTCCTCTTCTTCTATTTCTCCTCTTCTTCTACTTCTTCTTCTACTTCTACTTCTCCTCTTCTTCTACTACTTCTCCTCTTCTCTTCTTCAACTTCTCCTCTCCTCCTCTTCTAATATTTTCTCTTCTTCTACTTCTCCTCTTCTTCTATTTTTCCTCTTCTTCTCCTCTCCTCCTCTTCTTATTCTCCTTTTTCTTCTTTTCTTCTCCTCCTCTTCTTATTTTCCTTTTTCCTAATTCTAAATATTACTAACCCTAATAATCTAGCACAAACCTAATAACAATAGGAATTAAATGACAAAAAAAAAATCTTTTTCTTCTTTTCTTCCCTTTTTCTTCCTTTCTTCTCCTTTTTCTTCTTTTCTTCTCCTTTTTCTTCTTTTCTTCTCCTTCACGTTTTCTTCTTTTCTTCTCCTTTTTCTTCTTTTCTTCTCCTTTTTCTTCCTTTCTTCTCCTTTTTCTTCCTTTCTTCTCCTTTTTCTTCTTTTCTTCTCCTTTTTATTCTTTTCTTTTCCTTTTTCTTCTTTTCTTCTACTGGCCGGAGTGTTGGGGAGGAGGGGGCGGGGGGCTTACCGGCCGGAGGTGTCGACGGCGCACGGCGAGGAGGACGGCGGCGCGTGGCGAGGAGGACGGCGGCGACGGTAGGCGGCGGCGAGTAGGACGGCGGGCAGCCTGACGGCGTCGTCGAGTTCGTCGCTGTGCCGCGCCGGGCAGGAGAACGAGGAAGAAGGAGAGAAGGAAATGCGAATTGGGTTGGAAATTTTCTAACTCCCGCTTATATAGATGGATCTTTAGTCCTGGTTCGGGGCTCGATCCGGGACTAAAGACCCCCTTTAGTTCCGGGTGGAGCCACGACCCGGGACTAAAGGCCCTTTTTCGGCAGACCAGAAGGCGGGAACAGGGGCCTTTATTCCCGGTGCGGAGCTCAAACCGGGACTAAAGGGGGTCTTTAGTCCCGGGGCGTGGCTCCACCCGGGAATAAAGCCCCTCCTCGGCTGCACGATAAGTTTAGTCCCACCTCGCCCAGCGAGGGGGACTAACACTTGTTTATAAGCCCCGTCACAGCTTCTCCATCGAGCTCCTCTCTAAAGCAGGCTTACGGGCCTAAACTTACTGAAAATTGAAACTATATTCGAAATTATGGAGAAAATTCAACCTGAATTCAAAGTGAGTTCACTTTGAATTTAGATTGAATTTTCTTTATAAATTCTCATATATTCTCAATTTTTTTCTATTTTCATAATTAATAATTTTGACTATCCAAACTATTATCTATTTTTTATTTTCAATTAAAAACTATGTTTATTAAAAATTCTTTTTGCATATTTGAGAATTTGACAAAACTATGATAATGAAAAGTGTTTGAAATTGAATAAATAATGCAAAACTATTTTCTATTTTCAAAATTAATTATTTTGACTATCCAAACTATTAACTATTTTGTTATTTTCAATTAAAAACTATGTTTATTAAAATTCTTTTTGCATATTTGAGAATTTGACAAAACTATGATAATGAGAGGGCTACGACAAAACTGGATGCACTTCGCGTACAAAACGGACAATCTCTCTCGAAGTATCAGCGTTTCGAACGAGAACTCATCTCTAACAAAGGGATTTCATTTTTTTGAACTTATTTGAACTCCATACTTTTTGTGTGTTCAAAATGCACCATTCAAAGGCACATCACAAAATTTCAACAATTTCTGACTTCATTTGGTATTCTTCGTGCATTTACTTCTTCTTTTTTTGACCTAGTTGACCCTGAAATTAAAAAGCACTACAAATGAACTCTGAAAATGTTAAAAGTTGGCATGCTATCATCATTTCACCCACATAGCATGTGTTAAAAAGTTGAGAGGACTACGACAAAAACTGGATACACTTCGTGTACAAAACGGATAATCTCTCTCGAAGTATCAGCGTTTCGAACGAGAACTCATCTCTTACAAAGGGATTTCATTTTTTTGAACTTATTTGAACCCCATACTTTTTGTGTGTTCAAAATGCACCATTCAAAGGCACATCACAAAATTTCAACAATTTCTGACTTCATTTGGTATTCTTCGTGCATTTACTTATTTTTTTTAGCTAGTTGACCCTGAAATTGAAAAGCACTACAAATGAACTCTGAAAATGTTGAAAGTTGTCATGCTATAATCATTTCACCCACATAGCATGTGTTAAAAAGTTGAGAGGGCTATGACAAAAACTGGATGCACTTCGTGTACAAAACGGACAATCTCTCTCGAAGTATTAGCGTTTCGAATGAGAACTCATCTCTTACAAAGGGATTTCATTTTTTTGAACTTATTTGAACTCCATTCTTTTTGTGTGTTCAAAATGCACCATTCAAAGGCACATCACAAAATTTCAACAATTTCTGACTTCATTTGGTACTCTTCGTGCATTTACTTTTTTTTTGAGCTAGTTGACCCTGAAATTGAAAAGCACTACAAATAAACTCTGAAAATGTTGAAAGTTGGCATGCTATCATCATTTCACCCACATAGCATGTGTTAAAAACTTGAGAGGGCTACGAGAAAACTGGATGCACTTCGTGTACAAAACGGACAATCTCTCTCGAAGTATCAGCGTTTCGAACGAGAACTCATCTCTTACAAAGGGATTTCATTTTTTTGAACTTATTTGAACTCCATAATTTTTGTGTGTTTAAAATGCACCATTCAAAGGCACATCACAAAATTTTAACAATTTCTGACTTCATTTGGTATTCTTCGTGCATTTACTTATTTTTTTGAGCTAGTTGACCCTGAAATTGAAAAGCACTACAAATGAACTCTGAAAATGTTGAAAGTTGGCATGCTATCATCATTTCACCCACATAGCATGTGTTAAAAAGTTGAGAGGGCTACGACAAAAACTGGATGCACTTCGTGTACAAAACGGACAATCTCTCTCGAAGTATCAGCGTTTCGAACAAGAACTCATCTCTTACAAAGGGATTTCATTTTTTGAACTTATTTGAACTCCATACTTTTAGTGTGTTCAAAATGCACCATTCAAAGGCACATGACAAAATTTCAACAATTTCTGTCTTCATTTGGTATTCTTCGTGCATTTACTTCTTCTTTTTTTGAGCTAGTTGACCCTGAAATTGAAAAGCACTACAAATGAACTCTGAAAATGTTGAAAGTTGGCATGCTATCATCATTTCACCCACATAGCTGTTGGAATTATGCCCTAGAGGCAATAATAAATATAGTTATTATTATAATTCCTGTATCAAGATAATCGTTTATTATCCATGCTATAATTGTATTGAATGAAGACTCATTTACATGTGTGGATACATAGACAAAACACCGTCCCTAGCAAGCCTCTAGTTGGCTAGCCAGTTGATCAAAGATAGTCAGTGTCTTCTGATTATGAACAAAGTGTTGTTGCTTGATAACTGGATCACGTCATTAGGAGAATCACGTGATGGACTAGACCCAAACTAATAGACGTAGCATGTTGATCGTGTCATTTTGTTGCTACTGTTTTCTGCGTGTCAAGTATTTATTCCTATGACCATGAGATCATATAACTCACTGACATCGGAGGAATGCTTTGTGTGTATCAAACGTCGCAACGTAACTGGGTGACTATAAAGATGCTCTACAGGTATCTCCGAAGGTGTTAGTTGAGTTAGTATGGATCCAGACTGGGATTTGTCACTCCATGTGACGGAGAGGTATCTCGGGGCCCACTCGGTAATACAACATCACACACAAGCCTTGCAAGCAATGTGACTTAGTGTAAGTTGCGGGATCTTGTATTACGGAACAAGTAAAGAGACTTGCCAGTAAACGAGATTGAAATAGGTATGCGGATACTGACGATCGAATCTCGGGCAAGTAACATATCGAAGGACAAAGGGAATGACATACGGGATTATATGAATCCTTGGCACTTAGGTTCAAAACGATAAGATCTTCGTAGAATATGTAGGATCCAATATGGGCATCCAGGTCCCGCTATTGGATATTGACCGAGGAGTCTCTTGGGTCATGTCTACATAGTTCTCGAACCCGCAGGGTCTGCACACTTAAGGTTCGACGTTGTTTTATGCGTATTTGAGTTATATGGTTGGTTACCGAATGTTGTTTGGAGTTCCGGATGAGATCACGGACGTCACGAGGGTTTCCGGAATGGTCCGGAAATGAAGACTGATATATAGGATGACCTCATTTGATTACCGGAAGGTTTTTGGAGTTACCGATAATGTACCGGGAATGACGAATGGGTTCCGGGAGTTCACCGGGGGGGCAACACACCCCGGGGAAGCCCATAGGCCTTAAGGGTGGCACACCGGCCCTTAGTGGGCTGGTGGGACAGCCCAAAAGGTCCCTATGCGCCTAGGAAAGAAAATCAAAGAGAAAAAACAAAAAAAAAGAGGAGGTGGGAAGGGAAGGAAGGACTCCCACCCACCAAACCAAGTCCAACTCGGTTTGGGGGGGAGCCTTCCCCCTTGGACTCGGCCGACCCCCTTGGGGCTCCTTGAGCCCCAAGGCAAGGTCCCCTCCCTCCCACCTATATATATGGAGGTTTTAGGGCTGATTTGAGACGACTTTTCCACGGCAGCCCGACCACATACCTCCACGGTTTTTCCTCTAGATCGCGTTTCTGCGGAGCTCGGGCGGAGCCCTGCTGAGACAAGGTCATCACCAACCTCCGGAGCACCGTCACGCTGCCGGAGAACTCTTCTACCTCTCCGTCTCTCTTGCTGGATCAAGAATGCTGAGATCATCGTCGAGCTGTACGTGTGCTGAACGCGGAGGTGCCGTCCGTTCGGTACTAGATCGTGGGACTGATCGCGGGATTGTTCGCGGGGCGGATCGAGGGACGTGAGGACGTTCCACTACATCAACCGCGTTCACTAACGCTTCTGCTGTACGATCTACAAGGGTACGTAGATCACTCATCCCCTCTCGTAGATGGACATCACCATGATAGGTCTTCGTGCGCGTAGGAAATTTTTTGTTTCCCATGCGACGTTCCCCAACAGTGGCATCATGATCTAGGTTCATGCTTAGATGTCTTCTCGAGTAGAACACAAAAGTTTTATGTGGGCGGTGATGTGCGTTTTGCTGCCCTCCTTAGTCTTTTCTTGATTCCGCGGTATTGTTGGATTGAAGCGGCTTGGACTGACATTACTCGTACGCTTACGAGAGACTGGTTTCATCGTTACGAGTAACCCCGTTGCTCAAAGATGACTGGCAAGTGTCGGTTTCTCCAACTTTAGTTGAATCGGATTTGACCGAGGAGGTCCTTGGATGAGGTTAAATAGCAACTCATATATCTCCATTGTGGTGTTTGCGTAAGTAAGATGCGATCCTACTAGATACCCATGGTCACCACGTAAAACATGCAACAACAAAATTAGAGGACGTCTAACTTGTTTTTGCAGGGTATGCTTGTGATGTGATATGGCCAACGATGTGATGTGATATATTGGATGTATGAGATGATCATGTTGTAATAGAAAATATCGACTTGCACGTCGATGGTACGGCAACCGGCAGGAGCCATAGGGTTGCCTTTATACTAACGTTTGTGCTTGCAGATGTGTTTACTATTTTGCTAGCATGTAGCTTTAGTAGTAATAGCATGAGTAGCACGACAACCCCGATGGCAAGACGTTGATGGAGATCATGGTGTGGCGCCGGTGACAAGAAGATCGTGCCGGTGCTTTGGTGATGGAGATCAGGAAGCACGTGATGATGGCCATATCATGTCACTTATGAATTGCATGTGATGTTAATCCTTTTATGCACCTTATTTTGCTTAGAACGACGGTAGCATTATGAGGTGATCTCTCACTAAAATTTCAAGACGAAATTGTGTTCTCCCCGACTGTGCACCGTTGCTACAGTTCGTCGTTTCGAGACACCACGTGATGATCGGGTGTGATAGACTCAACGTTCACATACAACGGGTGCAAAACAGTTGCGCACGCGGAACACTCGGGTTAAGCTTGACGAGCCTAGCATGTGCAGAGATGGCCTCGGAACACATGAGACCGGAAGGTCGATCATGAATCATATAGATGATATGATTAGCATAGGGATGCTTACCACTGAAACTATACTCAACTCACGTGATGATCGGACTTGAGCTAGTGTAAGTGGATCATGAACCACTCAAATGACTAGAGAGATGTACTTTTTGAGTGGGAGTTTAGCGAATAATTTGATTAAGTTAAACTCTAATTATCTTGAACATAGTCTAAGTCCACTTTGAATATATTTGTGTTGTAGATCATGGCTCACGCTACAGTCATCCTGAATTTTAATACGTTCCTAGAGAAAGCTAAGTTGAAAGATGATGGAAGCAACTTTGTAGACTGGACTCGTAATCTTAAGCTGATCTTACAAGCTAGGAAGAAGGATTATATCCTTAATGCTGCGCTAGGAGATGAACCACCCGCTACGGCTGATCAGGATGTTAAGAACGCTTGGTTAGCACGTAAGGAGGACTACTCAATAGTTCAATGTGCAGTCTTGTATGGCTTAGAACCGGGACTTCAACGTCGCTTTGAGCGTCATGGAGCATTTGAGATGTTCCAGGAGTTGAATTTTATCTTTCAGAAGAACGCCCGGATCGAGAGGTATAAGACCTCCGACAAATTCTATGCTTGCAAGATGGAGGAAAACTCGTCTGTCGGTGAACATGTGCTCAAAATGTCTGGGTACTCAAACCGTCTAGCTGAGCTGGGGATTGAACTCCCGCAAGAGGCTATCACTGACAGAATCCTTCAATCACTGCCGCCAAGCTATAAAGGCTATGTGTTGAACTACAACATGCAAGGGATGAACAAGTCTCCCGGCGAGTTGTTTGCGATGCTGAAAGTCGCAGAGTCTGAACTCCGTAAAGAGCATCAAGTGTTGATGGTGAAAAACCACTAGTTTCAAGAGAAACGGCAAGGGCAAGAAGGGTAGTTCGAAGAAGAGCGGCAAGCCTGTTGCCAATCCGACGAAGAAACCCAAAGAAGGACCTAAGCCTGAAATGGAGTGTTACTATTGCAAGGGTATGGGTCACTGGAAGCGCAATTGCCCCAAGTATCTGGCAGATAAGAAGGCGGCCAAAGAAAAATCAGGTATATTTGATATACATGTTATTGATGTGTACTTAACCGGCTCTCGTAGTAGTGCCTGGGTATTCGATACCGGTTCTGTTGCTCATATTTGCAACTCGAAACAGGAACTGTGGAATAGACGAAGGCTGGCGAAAGATGAAGTGATGATGCGCGTAGGAAATGGTTCCAAGGTTGATGCAATCGCCGTCGGCACAGTTTCACTTCAGTTACCATCAGGATTAGTGATGAACTTAAATCATTGTTATTTAGTGCCTGCGTTGAGCATGAACATTATATCTGGATCTTGTTTATTGCGAGACGGTTACTCTTTTAAGTCAGAGAATAATGGTTGTTCTATTTCTATGAGTAACATCTTTTATGGTCATGCACCTAATGTGAGAGGATTGTTCATATTGAATCTTGATAGCGATACGCATATACATAACATTGAGACCAAAAGAGTTAGAGTTAACCATGATAGCGCCATATTTTTGTGGCACTGCCGCTTAGGTCATATTGGTGTAAAGCGCATGAAGAAACTCCATGCTGATGGACTTTTGGAGTCACTTGATTTTGATTCACTTGACACGTGCGAACCATGCCTCATGGGCAAGATGACAAAGACTCCGTTCTCCGGAACAATGGAGCGTGCAAGTGACTTGTTGGAAATCATACATACCGATGTGTGTGGTCCGATGAGCGTGGAGGCACGCGGCGGATATCGTTATTTTCTCACCTTCACTGACGATTTGACTAGATATGGTTATGTCTACTTGATGAAACACAAGTCTGAAACATTTGAAAAGTTCAAGCAATTTCAGAGTGAAGTGGAAAATCATCGTAACAAGAAGATCAAGTTCCTACGGTCTGATCGTGGGGGTGAATATCTGAGTTTCGAGTTTGGTACTCACTTGAGACAATGTGGAATTGTTTCACAGTTAACACCGCCTGGAACACCACAACGTAATGGTGTGTCCGAACGTCGTAATCGTACTCTATTAGAGATGGTGCGATCTATGATGTCTCTTACTGATTTGCCGTTATCGTTTTGGGGTTATGCATTAGAAACAGCTGCATTCACTTTAAATAGGGCACCATCAAAATCCGCTGAGACGACACCATACGAACTGTGGTATGGCAAAAGGCTAAAGTTGTCGTTTCTTAAAGTTTGGGGATGTGATGCTTATGTCAAAAAGCTTCAGCCTGAAAAGCTGGAACCCAAAGCGGAAAAGTGCGTCTTCATAGGTTACCCAAAAGAGACAGTTGGGTACACCTTCTATCTCAAATCCGAGGGCAAAGTGTTTGTTGCTAAAAACGGAGCTTTTCTCGAGAAAGAGTTTCTCTCGAGAGAATTGAGTGGGAGGAAGATAGAACTTGACGAGGTTGTCGAACCTCTCATCCCTCTGGATGGTGGCGCAGGGCAAGGGGAAACCTCTGTCGTTGCAACGCCGGTTGAGGAGGAAGTTAATGATGATGATCATGAAACTCCAGTTCAAGTTTCTGTCGAACCACGCAGGTCGACGAGACCACGTGCTGCTCCAGAGTGGTATGGTAATCTCATCTTATCAATCATGTTGTTAGACAACAATGAACCTGCAAATTATGAAGAAGCAATGGTGGGCCCAGATTCCAACAAATGGCTAGAAGCCATGAAGTCCGAGATAGGATCCATGTATGAGAACGAAGTGTGGACTTTGGAGGTACTACCTGAGGGCCGCAAGGCTATTCAGAACAAATGGATCTTTAAGAGGAAGACGGACGCTGACGGCAATGTGACCGTTTATAAAGCTCGACTTGTGGCAAAGGGTTTTTCACAAGTTCAAGGAGTTGACTACGATGAGACATTCTCACCCGTAGCGATGCGTAAGTCCGTCAGAATCATGTTAGCAATAGCTGCATTTTTTGATTATGAAATCTGGCAGATGGATGTCAAAATGGCGTTCCTTAACGGTTTCCTTAAGGAAGAGTTGTATATGATACAACCCGAAGGTTTTGTCGATCCTAAGAATGCTAACAAGGTGTGCAAGCTCCAGCGATCCATTTATGGACTGGTGCAAGCATCTCGGAGTTGGAACAAACGCTTTGATGAGGTGATCAAAGCATTTGGGTTTATACAAGTGGTTGTAGAATCTTGTATTTACAAGAAAGTGAGTGGGAGCTCTATGGCGTTTCTAATATTATATGTGGATGACATATTGTTGATTGGAAACAACGTGGAGTTTTTAGAGAGCATAAAGGATTACTTGAATAAGAGTTTCTCTATGAAGGACCTAGGAGAAGCTGCTTACATTCTAGGCATTAAGATCTATAGGGATAGATCAAAACGCCTGATAGGACATTCACAAAGCACATACCTTGATAAAGTTTTGAAGAGGTTCAAAATGGAACAGTCCAAGAAAGGGTTCTTTCCAGTTTTACAAGGTACGAGACTGAGTAAGACTCAGTGCCCAGCAACTGATGAAGATAGAGAGCATATGAGCTCCGTCCCCAGGTTCTATCATGTATGCAATGTTGTGCACTAGACCGGATGTTAGCCTGGCCATAAGTATGGCAGGTAGGTTCTAGAGTAATCCAGGAGTGGATCACTGGACAGCGGTCAAGAATATCCTGAAGTACCTGAAAAGGACTAAGGAGATGTTTCTCGTGTATGGAGGTGACGAAGAGCTCGCCGTAAAAGGTTACGTCGATGCAAGCTTTGACACAGATCCGGACAACTCTAAGTCGCAAACCGGATACGTATTTATTCTTAATGGGGGTGCGGTAAGCTGGTGCAGTTCCAAGCAAAGCGTCGTAGCAGATTCTACATGTGAAGCGGAGTACATGGCTGCCTCGGAGGCGGCTAAGGAGGGTGTCTGGATGAAGCAGTTCATGACGGATCTTGGAGTGGTGCCAAGCGCACTGAATCCAATAACCTTGTTCTGTGACAACACGGGTGCCATTGCCTTAGCAAAGGAACCACGGTTTCACAAGAAGACCAGACACATCAAACGACGCTTCAACCTCATCCGCGACTACGTCGAGGGAGAGGACGTAAATATATGCAAAGTGCACATGGATGTGAATGTAGCAGACCCGCTGACTAAACCTCTTCCACGGCCAAAGCATGATCAACACCAGAACTGTATGGGTGTTAGATTTATTACAATGTAATTCACATTATGATGTGAGGCCTATATTATTGACTCTAGTGCAAGTGGGAGACTGTTGGAATTATGCCCTAGAGGCAATAATAAATATAGTTATTATTATAATTCATGTATCAAGATAATCGTTTATTATCCATGCTATAATTGTATTGAATGAAGACTCATTTACATGTGTGGATACATAGACAAAACACCGTCCCTAGCAAGCCTCTAGTTGGCTAGCCAGTTGATCAAAGATAGTCAGTGTCTTCTGATTATGAACAAAGTGTTGTTGCTTGATAACTGGATCACGTCATTAGGAGAATCACGTGATGGACTAGACCCAAACTAATAGACGTAGCATGTTGATCGTGTCATTTTGTTGCTACTGTTTTCTGCGTGTCAAGTATTTATTCCTATGACCATGAGATCATATAACTCACTGACATCGGAGGAATGCTTTGTGTGTATCAAACGTCTTAACGTAACTGGGTGACTATAAAGATGCTCTACAGGTATCTCCGAAGGTGTTAGTTGAGTTAGTATGGATCAAGACTGGGATTTGTCACTCCGTGTGACGGAGAGGTATCTCGGGGCCCACTCGGTAATACAACATCACACACAAGCCTTGCAAGCAATGTGACTTAGTGTAAGTTGCGGGATCTTGTATTACGGAACGAGTAAAGATACTTGCCAGTAAACGAGATTGAAATAGGTATGCGGATACTGACGATCGAATCTCGGGCAAGTAACATACCGAAGGACAAAGGGAATGACATACGGGATTATATGAATCCTTGGCACTGAGGTTCAAAACAATAAGATCTTCGTAGAATATGTAGGATCCAATATGGGCATCCAGGTCCCGCTATTGGATATTGACCGAGGAGTCTCTCGGGTCATGTCTACATAGTTCTCGAACCCGCAGGGTCTGCACAATTTAGGTTCGATGTTGTTTTATGCGTATTTGAGTTATATGGTTGGTTACCGAATGTTGTTCGGAGTCCCGGATGAGATCACGGACGTCACGAGGGTTTCCGGAATGGTCCGGAAACGAAGATTGATATATAGGATGACCTCATTTGATTACCGGAAGGTTTTCGGAGTTACCGGGAATGTACCAGGAATGACGAATGGGTTCCGGGAGTTCACCGGGGGGGCAACCCACCCCGGGGAAGCCCATAGGCCTTAAGGGTGGCACACCGGCCCTTAGTGGGCTGGTGGGACAGCCCAAAAGGGCCCTATGCGCCTAGGAAAGAAAATCAAAGAGAAAAGAAAAAAAAAGAGGAGGTGGGAAGGGAAGGAAGGACTCCCACCCACCAAACCAAGTCCAACTCGGTTTGGGGGGGAGCCTTCCCCCTTGGACTCGGCCGACCCCCTTGGGGCTCCTTGAGCCCCAAGGGAAGGTCCCCTCCCTCCCACCTATATATACGGAGGTTTTAGGGCTGATTTGAGACGACTTTTCCACGGCAGCCCGACCACATACCTCCACGGTTTTTCCTCTAGATCGCGTTTCTGCGGAGCTCGGGCGGAGCCCTGCTGAGACAAGGTCATCACCAACCTCCGGAGCACCGTCACGCTGCCGGAGAACTCTTCTACCTCTCCGTCTCTCTTGCTGGATCAAGAAGGCCGAGATCATCGTCGAGCTGTACGTGTGCTGAACGCGGAGGTGCCGTCCGTTCGGTACTAGATCGTGGGACTGATCGCGGGATTCTTCGCGGGGAGGATCGAGGGACGTGAGGACGTTCCACTACATCAACCGCGTTCACTAACGCTTCTGATGTACGATCTACAAGGGTACGTAGATCACTCATCCCCTCTCGTAGATGGACATCACCATGATAGGTCTTCGTGCGCGTAGGAAAATTTTTGTTTCCCATGCGACGTTCCCCAACAATAGCATGTGTTAAAAAGTTGAGAGGGCTACGACAAAAACTGGATGCACTTCGTGTACAAAACGGACAATCTCTCTCGAAGTATCAGCGTTTCGAACGAGAACTCATCTCTTACAAAGGGATTTCATTTTTTTGAACTTATTTGAACTCCATACTTTTTGTGTGTTCAAAATGCACCATTCAAAGGCACATCACAAAATTTCAACAATTTCTGACTTCATTTGGTATTCTTCGTGCATTTACTTTTTTTTGAGCTAGTTGACCTTGAAATTGAAAAGCACTACAAATGAACTCTGAAAATGTTGAAAGTTGGCATGCTATCATCATTTCACCCACATAGCATGTGTTAAAAAGTTGAGAGGGCTACGACAAAAACTGGATGCACTTCGTGTACAAAACGGACAATCTCTCTCGAAGTATCAGCGTTTCGAACGAGAACTCATCTCTTACAAAGGGATCTCATTTTTTTTGAACTTATTTGAACTCCATACTTTTTGTGCGTTCAAAATGCACCATTCAAAGGCACATCACAAAATTTCAACAATTTCTGACTTCATTTGGTATTCTTCGTGCATTTACTTTTTTTTGAGCTAGTTGACCCTGAAATTGAAAAGCACTACAAATGAACTCTGAAAATGTTGAAAGTTGGCTTGCTATCATCATTTCACCCACATAGCATGTGTTAAAAAGTTGAGAGGGCTACGACAAAAACTGGATGCACTTCGTGTACAAAACGGACAATCTCTCTCGAAGTATCAGCGTTTCGAACGAGAACTCATCTCTTACAAAGGGATTTCATTTTTTTTTTGAACTTATTTGAACTCCATACTTTTTGTGTGTTCAAAATGCACCATTCAAAGGCACATCACAAAATTTTAATAATTTCTGACTTCATTTGGTATTCTTCGTGCATTTACTTTTTTTTTGAGCTAGTTGACCCTGAAATTGAAAAGCACTACAAATGAACTCTGAAAATGTTGAAAGTTGGCATGCTATCATCATTTCACCCACATAGCATGTGTTAAAAAGTTGAGAGGGCTACGACAAAAACTGGATGCACTTCGTGTACAAAATGGACAATCTCTTTGGAAGTAGAAGCGACCCCCACGATAAGAGACAACATTCTTCTTCTCTCATATATGGTGGACACTAGCTCACCCGATTTTTCAACCGTCGATGATGGTCGCTACTCCTACTTCCCCTAGTGCATAACCAATATCTAGCACAAGGAGAAGAAGGAGAAACGACCCCCCACAGCAACAGTCGAGATTCTTCTTCTCACATGTATGGTGGACACTCCCTCACCTGATTTTTCGACCGTCGATGATGGTCGCTACTCCTTCTTCCCCTAGTGCATAACAAATATCTAGCACAAAGAGAAGAAGGAGAAGCAACCCCCACAACAACAGTCGGCATTCTTCTTCTCTCATGTATGGTGGACACTCCCTCACCTGATTTTTTGACCGTCGATGATGGTCGCTATTCTTTCTTTCCCTAATGCATAACAAATATCTAGCACAAGGAGAAGAAGGAAAAGCGACCCCCACAACAAAAGTGGTTCCGCGGCACACCACGTGGTTCCGCTGCACGCCACGTGGGACTAATGGTCTTTCATTTTTAAATGACTGTTTTAATCAAAAACAGATCTGTTACAAAAGGGATTTCATTTTTTGAACTTATTTGAACTGAAGACTTTTTGTATATATATGTGGTCGAAATGCATGATACCATGAAGTTAGAAAGGGCTAAACCATTCAAAAGTAGCAAATGAAGTTAGAAAGGGCTAAACCATTCAAATTTGGAAACTATAATGGCACAAACAGAAACTAGACATATATAAATTGGTCCAAGCAATACATGATACTAGTCCAAACAGTACATAATAATAGCTATCATAGATATATATATTCGAGGTGACGCTAGCCATAGTTGACGACTCGAATCAGAATGTCCACCTTATTCGAGGTGACGCTGGCCATAGTTGACGAATCGAATCTTGCGGTACAACTCGTATGAAACGTATGCATCTTTTGCTGCATACTCAATGTTGATACGATCAAGTGGGGCCTTCTCCCAAAGTTTGTGCTGAGACTTTGGGAAATTGGTCTTCATATTACCATATTCCTCGTCGATCAAGGCAACTGCCATATGAGCCATCGAAGTCCTGACATGTCGAAGCCTGAATACCGTTTGGAGATCAATGAGGCAACTAGTTGGTATCTCAATACCGAAGCTGTACCTCATCTTCAGCTTGTCGTTCGTTATGTCAACGGTAGCAAAAGTGATGCCGCTGCGAAGGAAGTCCATGAGTTCTGGACAATGCTTGTCACTACTGCAACAGAAACAAATTAAAATGGAACAAATGTTACATACTACTGCAATAAGGAAACATGTTTCACTACAACTAAAGAGAAAATTATCTTTAGGATTCAAATAGAACATATTGCTATCCTATGCAATTTTCATATCCTGCGAATTGATCAAGAAACCGTAAATTAACTATGACATATATATATATATATATATATATATATATATATATATATATATATATATATATATATTCTCCCAAGGTTTTGCAAATATTCAATAAGCTAGACATATTGCATATTGCTATCCAATGGAACCTAGAGAGATCACTATAGCTATCCAATGGAACCTAGAGAGATCACTAGCTATATGCAATTTTCATGACTATGACATATCATATTGCTATCCAATGGAACCTAGAGAGATCACTAGCTATATGCAATTTTCATAACCTTGGATCAAAGAACACCGCATAAAATTGTATCACTACAACTATGATTTCAATGGAACATATTGAACCAATCAGATTTTTCAGATTGTGGAACACTATTCCAATCAGATTGTGTTCCCTTCAACTAATCAAAATTGTTTCACTACAACTATTTGAAGCGAACCAACTATGATTCCAATGGAACATATTAAACACTAGTTGATTCTAATATGATTTTTCAGATTATGGAACACTATTCCAATCAGATTGTGTTCCCCTTCAACTAATCAAAATTGTTTCACTACAACTATTTGAAGGGAACCAACTATGATTGAAACAAATAAACTTACAATGTCATTACCTTGGATCAAAGAAAGCCTCAAAACTTACCTCGCCCATTGGAAGATCAAGACATGGTGTTTGAAACATAGTTGGATGACGGCAACACCGCGTTGATCGGCCGTGTACTCCAGATCAAGCCCCAAGAACTTCTCATGATCCACTGCGGCATCAAGCCATTGTTCCTTCAACTGTCTAAGAAAATGCGGCACCTCCCTGCTCTCGTTCGTGTACACGACATCGAGCTTGGTCTTGCCATGTGCGAGCACCTCTCCAAAGCGAGTTGGCATGGTGGAAGAAGAGAAGGGAAGAAGAGAGGAGAAGAACAGAGAAAGAAGGGCGACGCGACACAGACTCTGCTTCGGTTGTGGTTTTGTGAAGCGGGGTGCAAACCGTTTGGGCCTTTAGTCCCCGGTTGAGCCACCAACTGGAACTAAAGAGGGATACCAACGGTTGCCACCACTACGGCAGGCCACGTGTTAGGCCTTTAGTCCCGGGTTGAGCCACCAACCGGGACTAAAGAGGGATACCAACGGTTGCCACCACTACGGCAGGCCACGTGTTCCTTTAGTCCCGGTTTGTGACACGAACCGGGACTAAAGGCTCCTTACGGGCCGGGACTAAAGCCTCGAGGGAGGCATTGAGAATTAGGGCGACGTGGCCGGGCCTTTAGTCCCGGCCCAGAGACAGGCCGGGACTAAAGGGTCCTGGCCAATGGTCCGTTTTCCACTAATGTGTCAACATTATAACATGTGAGATCTGAGTACTAAATTTTTAAAAGTGTGCCATGCAAACATGGAGGGCTCCTCGGGGTCGGATTTTCACTGGTTCAAAAATGATGTGGCATATTTTCAGCAATAGCTTTTTGTTATTGAAGGGGCGTTTTCGCGCTCAGATGCAAATGCTCCCGACATCCTGTACGTACAGCTGTACGTTGGGATCTGTGTGGCTGTGTCTTTAATGCCCTCTGTTTCAAAATAAATGACTTAAAAATGATTTAACTTAACGTATGCGCACAGCATACGGTGTGGGTCGGGCGAACCGTGAACTGACTGATGGTTTGTAATGAGCAGATGTAGCAGCGGGACATGATGTGTGAGTGCACCTGGACCGTGTGGTACAAGAGTTGGATATTTTGTCGGTCTCTGTTGATGTGAACTTGCGAAAGCGTGCCCGCGCGTTCTGTTCTTTGAGTAGAATGGAGACAGGCTGAGAGATGCCTCGAAATGGTTTTGATTGCTTGTATGTGAACGTGCAAATTTACTTGACAGGAATGGACATACCAGCAACGTACGGGTACTTGCGGCTGATGTGCTTGTTGACAGCCGGAGTTCAAACACAGCTCATGTTTCCAAATGCATGGCGTTACGATCGACCTGTTTTACCGGCTGAAAGCATCGCATGCCCTTCTTAAGCTTTGTGACGGCATCGAGCAGGCACTCTAGGACGCACTCAAGCCAGTTGAACTGTTCCATAAGTTCAGTACTAGCTAGCAAGTGCACCTTAGAAGTCGAACGTGGCATAGGCATGCATGCTTGCACGACGGTGCAAGGACATGCATGGTCCATGACGAAAATCACGAACGCAACAATCTGCAAACAGTCTTTCTCCAACTTGCTTTAGTCCACTATGATGTCAATGCAAGAGTTCTCTTTTATAAAATCGATTGATGCATCGACTCTTTGTTGATTTGTTCCATCACGGCCACAACATTATCCCTCTTCCCGGCTAGCTGTAAGGGATTCCAAAGACCTTGTCTACATCAGATGACCTGAAACTAATTAGGAGTAAGTATTTTCCTGAATTATCAATTGATAACCATGGGACGCGACGAACACACCCTTTGCTCATGGTCCATGAACGAAACTTCAGATTTAGGTTCTGAAGCATCGGCATGTCGCGTTTGACGATCAGCACGCAGGGGCGGCGGCAATATGACCAATATTTCTTTTTTGAACCGGGCAAGCCCCTTTTCATTACCAAACATAACGGAAATACAAAGTTCAGAGCAACAAAAGAAAACCAAAAAAGAGAGTGAGTTCAAATCATTTCTAGGAAATCCACCATAGTCACTCGTCATCGAGCAGCCTATCGCAGGGCGAAAACCCAAAAATACCTTAAAACGCACCAGTTAACCTAACAAACCAGGATAAGGAGAAGACAAGTTTAAATCATTCCAGGATACAGTCACACCCTCCAACGAGTCGACCAGTCACCCATGAGTTGGTACTCTTGGGGGCAGCACAGATCCGCATCATGCTAGATGCATTGCACTTCAGCATCTTTGCTCCACGCTTCATCGCCTTTCGATCAGCTTCAGTCAACAAACCTGTCCAATAAGTAAGATAGCCACAAGTAACGTAAACCACATCAAAGGGGGATCTCAACTTCTTATTCTCAAAAATAGCACGGTTACGGCAATTCTAGATTGCCCAGCAAACTACAGCCAGGCCAAAGATGTAGAACCTAACCCCATCAGGAAGAAACATACAACACCATGAAAAATACTGCCAGATATTATTTGGACCCAGGCTAGTCCCAAACACACATTCGATCGTTGTCCACACCACCCTGGCAACAGGGCAAGTAAAACATATATGTTGCGAAGTCTCCCGCTTTTTACAGAACGAGCATTTAGGGTTTCCAGCCCATTTTTTTCCTTTTCATCACATCACACGTAAGAATGGCATCTTGAAAGAGTTGCCAGAGGAAGATCTGAATTTTAAGAGGAATTTTAGACTTCCAGATCCATCTATAATCACAGGCTGCTATATTTCTTTCCAGATATTCATAAACTGATTTAGTAGAGAATACCTTCTTATTTCCTAGGGTTCATATAATTTGATCCGAGACATCATAGGTAATCCACCCCTCCACAGTCTTTTAAACTCCCCCCATCGACACAAAAGGGAATGGTGCAGCTGTCTTCGGAAGAAATCAACATCAACCCGGCTGTGGACCGATCCACTATGATATATATTTTGATGGTTACAGATGCAAAACATGTCTGCATACGTGTCTTTCAGCGGTGGATTACCGCGAATGGGATCAAGCGAGAGTCTCTCTATGTTGCCAGAGTTTAGAGTGACTCCTCTACCAACCATATAATAAGGCTTCACCTTCATAATGGCCTTCCAGATCGGTGAATCCGCAAATTTACTCTTCATCGAAGCAACATCATCTTTTCTAAAGTATTTAGCTTTGATCACCTCTTGCCACAATCCATTATGGGTTTCTAGTTTCCACCACCATTTAGTAAGGAGACTAATGTTCTACTTGTGGAGATCTTTCACTCCCAAGCCCCCTTTCCTCTTGGATCTACAGATACGTTCCCATTTCACCATATGATATCTCTTGCGCCCCTCATGTTCTCGCCAGAAGAACCTTTTCCGGTGTTTATACAGCTTATAAATCACCATCTTAGGAAGAAAAAGCATGGACATATAGAAGTAGAAAATACTAGTGAGAGAAGAGTTCATCAGGATCAGTCTACCCCCCAAGGACGCATCCTTGCCTATCCAGGTTTCACAACATTAAGAAACCTTTCATCAACAAAAGACCAATCCAGAATTCTAAGATTGGTATAACTGACAGGGACCCAGGTATTTCATAGGAAAATACCCAGTCTGACAATTGAACAAGTCTGCATAAATTTTCAAGGCGTCATCATCACCCCGGATACAAAGGATCTCACTTTTAGCAAAGTTGATCTTGAGCCGACACATAAGTTCAAATATATAAATAAGAAGCTTCAGATTAACTGCTGCATTATAATCATGCTCAAACAAATGACAGTGTCATCTGCATATTGGAGGATGGCTACTCCATTCTCAATCAGGTCGGGAGCAAGGTCAGTTAAAAGGTGCTTCTTTTGAGCATTTGAAATCATCTTAGATAACGTCTCGACCGCAATATTGAACAGGAAAGGAGAAAAGGGATCTCCTTGGCGCACCCCTTCGTGGCTCTGAAAGTAGGGTCCTTTTTTATTGTTAAGTTTGATACTCACCGTTCCATTGTAAAGGATCTTCTTAACCCAACCACACCAAGTGTTTCCAAAACCACGGTTCCGGTGACATTCCAACAGGAAGTCCCAGTTAATTTTGTCATATGCTTTCTCAAAGTCCAACTTTTGGACTATACCAACTTTTTTTCTGCGTTGCGTCTGGTGTAAAACTTCATGCAGAGTTAGAATGCCATCCACAATGTTCCTATGTTTAATGAAGGCATTTTGGTGTCTACTGATAAGAATATGAGTGTAGATAGCAACTCTATCATTCAACACCTTAGTAATCAACTTATAAGGACACCCCAACAAACATATAGGTCTATATTGTTGAATTTTTTAGCGCGTTTAGTTTTGGGATCAAGGTGATCACTCCATAGTTTAACCGGGTGCGTTTAGTTTTGGGATCAAGGTGATCACCCCATAGTTTAACCGGGCCACATCAAGGTGCACCTTAGAAGTCGAACGTGGCATAGGCATGCATGCTTGCACGACGGTGCAAGGACATGCATGGTCCATGACGAAAATCACGAACGCAACAATCTGCAAACAGCCTTTCTCGAACTTGCTTTAGTCCACTATATGATGTCAATGCAAGCGTTCTCTTTTATAAAATCGGTTGATGCATCGACTTTTTGTAGATTGTTCCATCACGGCCACAAACATTATCCCTCTTCCCGGCTGTAAGGCTGGCCATAGTAGAGAATATCATATAATAATATCATGCGTATGATACTATTATATGATACTATCTTCATAGTACATAGTATCATAAAATAATATAGATGGCCTTATTTATTGACATGCATGACACATAGTAACATAGCATTTAAGATGTTACGGTATCTATCTATGTTACTCTAACCCTCTCTCTCTTCTTTAATTGTCTGTCACATCAGTATGTTTGCTAGTCCCAAATACATGATACTACCTTAGTTACTCCCACTATGGCCAGCATAAGGGATTCAAAAGACCTTGTCTACATCAGATAACCTGAAACTAATTAAGGAGTAAGTATTTTCCTGTATTGTCAATTGATTAACCATGGCACGCGACGAACACACCCTTTGCTCATGGTCCATGAACTAAACTTCAGAATTAGCTTCTGAAGCATCGGCATGTCGCATTTGACCATCAGCACGCATGCAGGGGCGGCGGCCATATGACCAACATTAGCAGGGTAATATCATATGATTAATTAAAAAACACTAAGCCGGAAGAACTTGACCAGAATTAATTAAGCTGCTAGTACTACCTGGATTAGGCTGGTTGTAATGGGTAGTATCATATACTAGTATCATGCATATGATACTAGTGTATGATACCACATCCGTAATGCATAGTATCATATATTAGTATCATAGAGTAGTCCATTTATTGCCATGCAAGACACATACTCCCTCCGTACCTAAATATAAGTCTTTTAAGATATTTCACTAGATGTCTATATACGGAGCAAAATGAATGGATCTATACTCTAAAGTATGTCTATATACATCCGTATGTAGTCCATTAGTTGAACCTCTAGAAAGACTTATATTTAGAGGGTGTTTGGATCACTAGAGACTAGAGACTAGAGACTAGTGGTAGTCACCTTTAGTCAGTAAATCTCCAAACACCCCTGACTAATGGGTGACTAAAACTAGTTTAGTCCCTAGTCACCCCACCCCCAACTTTTACTGACTAAAGTCTCTTCTCTAATTAATTGGCGGGCCCATCCTGTTGCGGGCTCATCCTCCCATGCGGGCACGCCAATGAAAGGGAGATAAATGAGGAGATAAATGGAAGGAAGAGAGAATAATTTAATACTGAGACATTTAACGCTGACTAGTAGTAGTCACCTTTCAAACAGGGCCTGACTATAAACTTCTAGTCTGACTACTACTAGTCACATGACTAAAGAGTATCCAAACACCCTCTTAGGAACGGAGGGAGTAGTATCACATCATTTAATATGATACGGTATCATGATATGATACTCAATACTCTCTTTCTTCATTTAATTCTATGTCACCTCATTAAAATTGCTTAGTTGACATGCATGATACTATCTATGATACTTTCATTACGGGCAGCCTTAAGCATACCACCACAACACTCTCCCATGACAATAACTGTTTCCGACCACACAACACGCTTTGTCTTAGGTTTGTCTAGAAATGAATGGATCAAAATACTAAAATGTGACTAGATATATTCATATATAGACAAGAATTTTGGAACGGAGGGAGTAACAAATTAGCCATTTAGACCACTGGTTGAGCATTGCTTTGTCTTTCCAAGAACATTTCAGTTTCTAGCAATAAGTTTTGCCCATCAAGATTGAATACTCCGTATTAATCTACACATTGCCCTAGATTGCCCCGTTCTATATTTAGTAGCTTTTTACTACGACGACGACGTTCGCGTTTGTTTGCGGGGGCGAACTTGGGGTGCTGTTGCTTCGCTCTGCACCACGGCTCCGTCCAACCATGTCCGCAAGGACAATGCTTTAAAATACCTGCACTGCCGGAACCCGCTGTGATGGTCGGCCACGAAGCGGCTCAGTCCGGCGCAGGTGCTGGCCAGCATCAAGAGGTCCGAGACGCTGAGCCTCGCCAAGATGTCCAGCAAGACGTCAACGGAGAGCGATAGGAGGGCATCTTTGCCAGGGCAGACGGCGACGAGGGTAGACCGGCATAGCTTCTTGGTGAGCTCCCTCCATAGCGCGGCCACCCCACAGGCGCCGTCGTCTGTCAGAGCGCGCGCGGTGTTGTCCAGGCCGCATGATAGGAGCGGCGCCACGGCGCGTGTGTCCACGCACGCCCAATGCGCTCCTGGCCGCGGGTCTTGGGCGAATCTGGGCACGCATACGTAGAAAACGATGTGCATGTCGTGCGCGCGCATGTGCAGAGGGACGGCTGCGTCCCTCCGGCGCGGCGCGGCGTACACGAGGGACAGAGTCGAGGCCGTCCGGCCAGCCCGACGTGGGACCCGTCCGGACTTGCCGACGCTGTCCGCGTGGACGACGAAGCCGGCGTCGAGGAAGGCGGCGTGGACGAGGATTATGAGGCGACCGAGGAGGCGCTCTGCGTCCCAGCGGGCGGCGTCGATTACCCGGTGGAGCGGCGAGATCTCTGCCATGGCTAGCTGTGGCGTGCTCTGTCGATCATGCACTTCTACGCGACGGCGCGTCGGCGCGCTGGACTGCATGGAACTCGAGCCGTGGGTAGCTAGGCCAAGGGTCTCTCTTGATTCAGCGAAAGGGATTTTTTTTTCTTTCTTAAGCAACTATTCTTTTTTCTTTTTAATAGCAAAAGGGCCCGTGCATTGCAACGGAATAAAAAATAACAATGATCAACAAAATACACATCAACGCAAAATGGCGGTTGTAGGGATGCGCGTGTCGAGGTACATAAGAAATCCATATCATCATGCTTTAGTGCCCATTATCGTGGAAGATTCTTTTAGTTGGAGGCATCGTTCTTGTCCATAGTGAGACACTTGTGGGTGACTTCATCAATTTAAGATCTATTTCATTGAGGTGAGTGTATGTAAGCTTCTGTATTCGGTGTCCATCCAGATTTTTTAACTGGTGCTCGTACGCATAGCCATCCAACACCTTCCACTCGATGTAATTTTTTTACATGAAACACCATGCATTCCATCAGCAACTACAGTTACATTAGATCATCTCCAACAGCAGCGCAAAACAAGCGCCGCGCCCAAAAGTATCCCATTTTAGCGCGCGCGCGATGCGGCGGGATGCTCCAGCGGGCGCGCAAAAATCGCGCGCGGGCTAAAACAAGTTGGGCGCGCTGTCCATAGCCTCATCCCGCGCTGGTAATTTGGAGCGCCCACTTCCGCGAGCGGCAGACTCGAGCGCGCGCGAACTCTCTCTCTTTCTTCCTCCTTCGCACCGCGCGCCGGCGCCAGCGCCCCTGCCACCATGGACGCGCAGACCGGCACCCCGCTCACCCCGCTGTACAGCCGCGAGCCCCCCCCCCCCCCCCCCCCCCCGCTGCCGCCGAAAACCCTAGCGCGGCGAGCGTTGCCGCCGCCACCGCCGGAGCTCCGCCGACCGTCGGCCTCGCGCGCAGCCTCTTCTCGCCGCCGCGGATGACCATGCCGACGGGTGGCGTCGTGCCGCCGCCGTCCCGTGCTGCCGCCGTCCCGTCCCGTGCCGCCGCGGTGGGGTCGAAGAAAGGAAAAACATCCGACAAGAAGAAGGCGACGGACGGTTCCAGGAGCTCGAAGACGAAGAAGAAGCTTGCAGGGCGGCGGACCGGCACGGCGTCTACCGAAGCGCCGGCGAGCTCACTCGTTGAGCCGGCGGCCGCCATGGGAGGCATGGGTGGCTTTGGAGCACCCTCCGACGCTATGGCCGCCATGGGAGGCATGAGTTTTGCTTCTCTCATGGGAGGCATGGGTGCACCTCCGGCCGCCGTTGAAGATCTTGCCAACACCGTCGGAGCTTCACGTGATGCGGTGCGTGATGAGGTTACACTAGTGGAAAACAGGCCTTTGGCCTGGACCCTTTAGTCCCGGCCTGCCTCTGGGCCGGGACTAAAGGCCCGGCCACGTCGCCCCAAATCGCACGAGGCTTTGGTCCCGGCCCGTAAGGAGCCTTTAGTCCCGGTTTGTGTCTCAAACCGGGACTAAAGGGCTACGCGGTGTGCAGCCCGCATGTGCGCCACCTTTAGTCCCGGTTTGTGTCTCAAACCGGGACTAAAGTCATCTGCCTATATATAGCACAACCCCCCTCTCCCCTCTTCCTTGCATTTTTCTTGGATGGAAGAGTGTGGGTGTGTGCTAGCTCTCCATTTTTTTGGATGCACTAGAGGTGTTTGTTGAAATGTGTGTTAGAGCGATGCCGCTTCAGTTCACCGAACACAGCTACGATATGAGATGCCCGAGCCACGCTTAAACCTCTTCCTCTTTATTTCTACTTATTCTAAAAGGTTAGCAACTATATTTCCTCGTTTAGACCGTGCGGTACTAATTTTTAGGATCGTGATTGTATTTGATATACTATCGTATAACGTAGATGAGCCATCCATGGATGTACGGTGATCGACGCACAGCCGCTTACAGAGAAGGTGTGCATTCTTTTCGAGATGCAGCCGATGCGAACAAGCATGGTGGTGGCTATATGTTTTGTCCATGTGTTGAATGTCGGAATGAGAAGGATTACACTTCCTCAAGAGTCATTCAGAGCCACCTGCTTCGGTCCGGTTTTATGTCGGGCTATAATGTTTGGACCAAGCACGGAGAAAGAGGGGTTATGATGGAAGACGACGATGAAGAAGAAGAGAACGATGATGACAACTACCGATCTATGTTCTCTGAGTATGCTGATACCGCAATGGAAGACAATGAAGAAGAAGACCAGGATGAAGAACGGGAACGAGATGAGCCCGCTGATGATCTTGGTCGGGTCATTTCTGATGCACGGCGAGGTTGCGACACAAAAATGGAGAGGTTGCAGTTCGAGCAGATGTTACAGGACCACAACAAATTGTTGTACCCAACTTGTGAAGATGGCCAGAAGAAGCTGGGTAGCACACTGGAATTGCTGAAGTGGAAGGCAGAGACTGGTGTGACTGACTCATCATTCGAAAAGTTGCTGGTACTGATGAAGAAGATGCTTTCAAGAAAGAACGAATTGCCCGCCAGCACGTACGAAGCAAAGAAGCTTGTCTGCCCTATAGGATTAGACATGCAGAAGATACATGCATGCCCTAATGACTGCATCCTCTACCGCGGTGAGAAGTACGAGAATATGGATAAATGCCCGGTATGCACTGCATTGCGGTATAAGATCAGAAAAGATGACCCTGATGATATTGAGGGCGAGCCACCCAGGAAGAGGGTTCCTGCCAAGGTGATGTTGTATGCTCCTATAATACCACGGTTGAAACGTCTGTTGAGAAATAAAGATCATGCGAAGTTGTTGCGATAGCACATGGAAGATCGAATGAAAGACGATAAGTTGAGGCACACCGCTGATGGTCGGCAGTGGAGAAAAATCGAGAGAGAGTTCCCGAGATTTGCAGCTGACGCAAGGAACTTATGGTTAGGTCTGAGTACAGATGGCATGAATCCTTTTGGGGAGCAGAGTTGCAGTCACAACACCTGGCCCGTTACTCTATGTATCTACAACCTTCCTCCTTGGTTGTGCATGAAGCGGAAGTTCATTATGATGCCAGTGCTTATCCAAGGTCCAAAGCAACCCGGCAACGATATTGATGTGTACCTAAGGCCATTAGTTGATGAACTTTTACAGCTGTGGGCCGAACCAGGTGTACGTGTGTGGGACGAGCACAAACAAGAGGAATTTGACCTTCGAGCGTTGCTTTTCGTAACCATCAATGATTGGCCTGCTCTTAGTAACATTTCAGGACAGTCAAACAAGGGATACAATGCATGCACGCACTGTTTGGATCAGCCATAAAGTATATATCTGGAAAAATGTAGGAAGAATGTGTACCCGTACAATCGTCGTTTTCTTCCGCCCAAGCATCCCTTAAAGAAAAAAGGCAAGTATTTCAATGGCAAGGCAGAACCCCGGGGGAAGCCTGTCATCCGTACTGGTGCTGAAGTATTTGATATGGTCAAAGATTTAAAAGTAATCTTTGGAAAGGGTCCTGGCAGCCAACCTGTTCCTAACGGCCCTGATAAGCGCGTACCCATGTGGAAGAAGAAATCTATATTTTGGGAGCTACCCTACTGGGAAGTCCATGAGGTCCGCTCGGCAATCGACGTGATGCACCTGACGAAGAATCTCTGCGTGAATATTCTAGGCTTCCTGGGCTTGTATGGGAAGTCAAAAGATACACCGGAAGCACGGGAGGACCAGTAACGTCATAAAGGAAGAGATGGCATGCATCCAGGGCAGTTTCAAGGGCGTGCCAGCTACACTCTTACTAAGGAAGAGAAGGAAATCTTCTTTGAAGTCCTTTTCAGTATCAAGGTCCCGACTGGCTTCTCGTCGAATATAAAGGGAATCGTAAATATGAAAGACAAAAAATTCCAAAACCTAAAGTCTCATGACTGCCACGTGCTTATGACGCAATTGCTTCCGGTTGCATTGAGGGGAATTCTACCGGAAAATGTTCACCTGGCAATTGTGAAGGTATGTGCATTCCTCAATGCAATTTCTCAGAAGGTAATCGATCGAGAAAGTCTATCAGGGTTACAGATTGATGTGGTCCAATGCATGGTCAGCTTTGAGTTGTTGTTCCCGCCATCCTTCTTCAATATAATGACACACCTCCTAGTTCACCTAGTCGAAGAGATTAGAATTCTCGGTCCTGTGTTTCTACACAATATGTTCCCCTTCGAGAGGTTCATGGGAGTCTTAAAGAAATATGTTCGTAACCGTGCTAGGCCAGAAGGAAGCATCTCCAAGGGCTATGGAACAGAGGAGGTCATTGAGTTTTGTGTGGACTTTCTTCCTGACCTTAAGCCGATTGGTGTTCCTGAATCTCGGTATGAGGGTAGGTTGACAGGAAAAGGCACACTAGGAAGGAACGCAAAAGTATGTATGGACGGGCATTCTTTCTCTCAAGCACACTACACAGTTCTACACAATTCCACCGTGATGGCTCCGTATATCGTGAGACACAAGAATATTCTACGCTCCGAAAACCCGGGGAAGGCTGACTCTTGGATTAAAGGGGAACACGAGAAGACTTTCGACAGTTGGTTGCAGACACATCTCATGAATGACGACACCGTTGGAGATCAGCTGTACTGTTTGGCCAGGCCACCATCTTCGACTATATGTACTTTCCAAGGGTATGAGATAAATGGGAATATATTTTACACGGTTGCCCAAGATAAAAAGAGCACCAACCAAAATAGTGGTGTCCGCTTTGATGCAACAGACGAGAATGGGCACTGTTTGGAAACATATTACGGGTACATAGAGGAGATATGGGAACTTGACTATGGACCTACTTTTAAGATCCCTTTGTTTCGGTGCAAATGGGTGAAGCTAACAGGAGGCGGGGTAGTTGTAGACCAAAAGTACGACATGACAACAGTGGATCTCAACAATCTTGCGTACATGGACAAACCATTTGTCCTAGCCAATGACGTCGCTCAGGTTTTCTATGTGAAGGACATGTCTACAGACATGTCAGAAGATTATAATAAGTTTCATGAAATTCCGCCCTTCAAAGTGAAAACTGACCCAAGCGTCCTACTGAATGATGAAGATTCTCCATGGCTACGACCCAGAAGAAAACAGAAATAATAGATAGGAATATTGGTGCAATGATGTAATAACGTATTAAACCTTTTATGTAATGCATGTATGGAATGTACTAAATTTCAAACACTTTTCATTTTCATAGTTTTGTCAAATTCTCAAATATGCAAGAACAATTTTAATAAACCTTTGTAAGAGATGAGTTCTCGTTCGAAACGCTGATACTTCGAGAGAGATTGTCCGTTTTGTACACGAAGTGCATCCAGTTTTTGTCGTAGCCCTCTCAACTTTTTAACACATGCTATGTGGGTGAAATGATGATAGCATGCCAACTTTCAACATTTTCAGAGTTCATTTGTAGTGCTTTTCAGTTTCAGGGTCAACTAGCTCAAAAAAAATAAGTAAATGCACGAAATATACCAAATGAAGTCAGAAATTTTTGAAATTTTGTGATGTGCCTTTGAATGGTGCATTTTGAACACACCAAAAGTATGGAGTTCAAATAAGTTCAAAAAAATGAAATCCCTTTGTAAGAGATAAGTTCTCGTTCCAAACCCTGATGCTTCGAGAGAGATTGTCCGTTTTGTACACGAACTGCATCCAATTTTTGTCGTAGACCTCTCAAATTTTTAACACATGCTATGTGGGTGAAATTATGATAGCATATGCCAACTTTCAACATTTTCAAAGTTCATTTGTAGTGCTTTTCAATTTCAGGGTCAACTAGCTCAAAAAAATAAGAAAATGCACGAAATATACCAAATTAAGTCAGAAATTGTTGAAATTTTGTGATGTGCCTTTGAATGGTTCATTTTGAACACACAAAAAGTATGGAGTACAAATAAGTTCAAAAAAATGAAATCCCTTTGTAAGAGATGAGTTCTCGTTCAAAACCCTGATACTTCGAGAGAGATTGTCCGTTTTGTACACGAAGTGCATCCAGTTTTTGTCGTAGACCTCTCAACTTTTTAACACATGCTATGTGGGTGAAATGATGATAGCATTCCAACTTTCAACATTTTCAGAGTTCATTTGTAGTGCTTTTCAATTTCAGGGTCAACTAGCTCAAAAAAAATAAGTAAATGTACGAAGAATACCAAATGAAGTCAGAAATTATTGAAATTTTGTGATGTGCCTTTGAATGGTGCATTTTGAACACACAAAAATTATGGATTTCAAATAAGTTCAAAAAAATGAAATCCCTTTGTAAGCGATGAGTTCTCGTTCGAAACCCTGATACTTCGAGAGAGATTGTCCGTTTTGTACACGAAGTGCATCCAGTTTTTGTCGTAGCCCTCTCAAATTTTTAACACATGCTATGTGGGTGAAATGATGATAGCATGCCAACTTTCAACATTTTTTCAGAGTTCATTTGTAGTGCTTTCCAATTTCAGGGTCAACTAGCTCAAAAAAAATAAGTAAATGCACGAAATATACCAAATTAAGTCAGAAATTGTTGAAATTTTGTGATGTGCCTTTGAATGGTGCATTTTGAACACACAAAAAGTATGTTGTTCAAATAAGTTCAAAAAAATAAAATCCCTTTGTAAGAGATGAGTTCTCGTTCGAAACCCTGATACTTCGAGAGAGATTGTCCGTTTTGTACACGAAGTGCATCCAGTTTTTGTCGTAGACCTCTCAACTTTTTAACAGATGCTATGTGGGTGAAATGATGATAGCATGCCAACTTTCAACATTTTCAGAGTTCATTTGTAGTGCTTTTCAATTTCAGGGTCAAATAGCTCAAAAAAATAAGTAAATGCACGAAGAATACCAAATGAAGTCAGAAATTGTTGAAACTTTGTGATGTGCCTTTGAATGGTGCATTTTGAACACACAAAAAGTATGGAGTTCAAATAAGTTCAAAAAAATGAAATCCCTTTGTAAGAGATGAGTTCTCGTTCGAAACCCTGATACTTCGAGAGAGATTGTCAGTTTTGTACACGAAGTGCATCGAGTTTTTGTCGTAGTCCTCTCAACTTTTTAACACATGCTATGTGGGTGAAATGATGATAGCATGCCAACTTTCAACATTTTCAGAGTTCATTTGTAGTGCTTTTCAATTTCAGGGTCAACTAGCTCAAAAAAAAAAGTAAATGCACGAAATATATCAAATTAAGTCAGAAATTGTTGAAATTTTGTGATGTGCCTTTGAATGATGCATTTTGAACACACAAAAAGTATGTTGTTCAAATAAGTTCAAAAAAATGAAATCCCTTTGTAAGAGATGAGTTCTCGTTCGAAACCCTGATACTTCGAGAGAGATTGTCTCGTTTCAAACACTTTTCATTATCATAGTTTTGTCAAATTCTCAAATATGCAAAAAGAATTTTAATAAACATAGTTTTTAATTGAAAATAACAAAATAGTTAATAGTTTGGATAGTCAAAATAATTACTTTTGAAAATAGAAAATAGTTTTGAATTATTTATTCAATTTCAAACACTTTTCATTATCATAGTTTTGCAAATTCTCAAATATGCAAAAAGAATTTTAATAAACATAGTTTTTAATTGAAAATAACAAAATAGATAATAGTTTGGATAGTCAAAATAATTAATTTTGAAAATAGAAAAAAATTGAAACTATATGAGAATTTATAGAGAAAATTCAACCTAAATTCAAAGTGACCTCACTTTGAATTCAGGTTGAATTTTCTCCATAATTTCGAATATAGTTTCAATTTTCAAATGTACAGTGAGTTTAGGCCCGTAAGCCTGCTTTAGAGAGAAGCTCGATGGAGATGCTGCGACGGGGCTTATAAACAAGTGTTAGTCCCCCGCGCTAGGGGAGGTGGGACTAAACTTATCGTGCAGCCGAGGAGGGGCTTTAGTCCCGGGTGGACCCACGACCCGAGACTAAACCCCCTCGCCTGCCGCGTGCCGAGCACTTTAGTCCCGGTTCGGGGCTCGAACCGGGACTAAAGACCCCCTTTAGTCCCGGTTGGAGCCCCGCGCTGGGACTAAAGGCCCTTGCTTCCCGCCTTTTGGTCTGCCGAAAAAGGGCCTTTAGTCCCGGGTCGTGGCTCCACCCGGGACCAAAAGGGGGTCTTTAGTCCCAGTTCGAGCCCCGAACTCGGACTAAAGATCCACCTATATAAGCGGGAGTTAGAAAATTTCCAACCCAAATCACATTTCCTTCTCTCCTTCTTCCTCGTTCTCCTGCCCGGCGCGGCACAACGACGAACTCGACGACGTCGTCAGGCTGCCCGCCGTCCTGCTCGCCGCCGCCTGCCGTCCTCCTCGCCGTCGTCGACGCCTCTGGCCGGTAAGCCCCCCGCCCCCTCCTCCCAACACTCCGGCCGGTAGAAGGAAAGAAGAAAAAGGAGAAGGAAAGAAGAAAAAGGAGAAGAAAAGAAGAAAAAGGAGAAGAAAAGAAGAAAAAGGGAAGAAAAGAAGAAAAAGGAGAAGAAAAGAAGAAAAAGGAGAAGAAAAGAAGAAAAAAGGGAAGAAAAGAAGAAAAAGGGAAAAAGGAAGAAAAATGAGAAGAAAGGAAGAAAAAGGAGAAGGAAGCTTTACCTTCTGGCCCTGATGCACGGTGGTATGGCCGTGAGATTCCAGCTGGCTTTGCTAAAGTCGGGGTGGATGAAATCATGGCGGGGTTTCATGATATGGAGCTCGACATAGCTGGACCCGAAGATGAGAGGACACTCGGAGAAGTACTGGGTGGAGTCATCCTATGGGACAAGAACTACATCAAGCTTCCAGGCTCAGCCCCAAGGACAACACCGCCTCCGAGTCGTCGTAGGTCACCTACACCTCCATTACCTCCAAGCCCTCCACATGACGTCGGCCAGCACAACACGAGTCCATCTCGATCACCGCCGCCGGACTTGGGTCGTCCGTCTCCGCCGCCGCCCACTCTGGATACTAAGCGGAAGCGTGCCAGCAAGAACGCTCCGCTGATGATTTCTAAGCGAAGGAGCCCCCCAAAGTGCAAACTGTCGCCCCTCCCAAAGGTACCTCATGCTAATCTTCCTATCAGACCTTATGATCGTACCCCCGAGGAAAACACCAGGATAGCAAAGGAACATCATGATGCGCAGATGAAAAAGAAGGAACCCGAGCCCCGCCCGGAATACACCGAGAAGCAAATAGCATTTGCAAAATACTTCACGACCCTTCCATCACATTATGACTTACACCATAAGCCTGATGACTATACACGCACATTGCAGAAGGAAGTGAAAAAGAGCAGATCACGTGCAAGTGCAAGTGGGAGAAAATCAAGTTCAACTACAAGCAAAAAAAGATCAGACGTTCCTCAGCTTGGACAACAAGCCAAACAGTCGATCCCACCCCTCAGGGTGTTACCCGAGAATGTCCCCCCTCCGGTGCAGGGGCAAGATTTGGAATTAGCAAAGAAGTGGGGTGATGAATGGGGTATCCCGGTTGAAGCCATTCTGGCTTCCCAAGACGACAGGTTACCCAAGGCTCTGGTAGCCCCTAAGCCACAGTTTGTCATGGGAGCGCCTTTGGTCAGCAAAGATGATCTCCGAACAAATATGCGTTACTTGCATACATGGTACTTAAGTGAATCAAAGAATGGGAGAACAATGATCATGGTGAGTGTCCCACGGGAGTACTACGGCCGCCCCGAAGAAATCCATATCGACTTTGATGAACTCTTCGAGATGTACAATGCCGACGCCCTCGACAAATCGCTTATGAGTTGCTATTGTGTGTAAGTTTTTCAATTCGTTGTCTACATATAACTTGTTTAGTTATTTCAATTCATTGTCTATATATAACTTGTACTCTATTATGCAGAATGAAGATTCTGGATTGTAAAAATAGGAACATCCTAAATATTGGGTTTATTGACCCAGATAAAATACATATAGCGACGCTAACTGATAAACCCAAGGAGACGGAGGAAAACCTTCTAAGGTTTCTAACAGATCAAAATTTCTGTGACCACATACTGTTTCCATACAACTTCAGGTGAGGGTCTTTACTCTGTTGTGTCCATTCACTTATAAGTGTAATTGATAAGTTACTGACACACACATATATATATATATATATACATGTGCAGCTTCCATTGGATTCTGTTGGACATTCAAATTGATAAGGGAAGAGTTGATGCCTTCGACCCATTATCGAGACCCTTGGAACAGTTCCAAAGCCTGCAGGACATGCTCCAAGGGTAATTTCAATCATTCTTGCGTTCTATCGGTCTCTTTCAATGATTTTCTGATATATCAATTAATCAAAAACTTAGCAAATCATTATCCTTGTCGGGCAGGGTTTGGAAGCGGTTCAAGTGCGTGACTCTCGGTATCGAGCCTGAGAAGCTGACCTTTAGAGCGGCTCAGGTAAGTAGTAGTATGATATACTTCTATTTTCAATAGATTTATGATGCTAGATTATTATTTTGATTATATATATTCTATTCTCGTAAAGTGCGACCAGCAGCCACAGGGGACGCATCTATGCGGATACTATGTTTGCGAGACCATTCGCACGTTTACCTCTGAGCACAAGGATCACAGATTCGACATAAGCAATGAACATTCACACCTCTATTTTTACCCGTCATTCCTTGTTATCATGATTGATATTCATATTCATCTCCTCTTCTTATATAGTACACAACCATGAGGGAGAAGGTCCTACCAGAGCAACGCGCGATTGCTGTTGCAGAGGAGCTTGCGACCTTTCTGAGGACGGAAGCTATAGATGACAAAGGACGATTTAGTGTAGCTAGGGGCCATTACTGATGTTCGTCCATGTAATCGAATAGACGGGCTCTAGTCCCGATAATTCAGATCTCCATATAATTGTATATATATGCTCGCTTGTAAGATAAGTTAATCTTATATATATATATATATATATATATATATATATATATATATATATATATATATATATATATATATATATATATATATATATATATATATATATATATATATATATATATATATATGCATAATTATTTCTATTTAGAATTATATGAAAACTAATTCCCGAACACCAAACGAGGCATCACGTTAATCTCCTGAACACCTAAACCCTAAAACCCTAAAACCCAAAAATGAACAAAATCTGAAACTCTTTAGTCCCGGTCCGTGTAAAGAACCGAAACTAAAGGGCCTGCCCCTGAGGACGCTCCGAGGCGCCCACGTGGAGCACCTTTAGTCCCGGCTTGGAACAGGGCCGGTACTAAAGGTTAGGCCTTTAGTCCCGCCCCTTTAGTCCCGGTTGGTGAACCGGGACTAAAGCCCCTTACGGGCCGGGGCTATAGGCCCTGTCCCCACTAGTGTTAGGGAGGAAGATTCATCTACGGAGGCGGAAGAATCGTCTTCGGAAGATGAGGACGAAGACGAGGAAGATGATGATTGATGTGTCTTTCATTATATGTCTTGAACTTGTTTGCATTTTAAACTTGGTTGGATGAATTTGTGGGCATGAACTTTTATGCATCAACTTGTTTGTGTCAAATTCACATGTTTACATTTTTGCACGCGCTGCATTTTTGCGTGCTGCTGGAGCGGCGCGCGCGCGCTGCATTTTAGCGCTGCTGCTGGAGCCAGCGCTGCGCGATGCGCCAAACCAGACGAAGCGCGCGCGGCAAATAAATTTTTTGGGCGCTGCATGAAGCGCGGCTGTTGGAAGGAAAATTTGAGAGTCACATAGTGTGACCCCAATTTGGCACTATGGCTCCTTGAGGGCAACTCCAACGCGGGACCCTAAGTCATTCCGGTCGGGGTAAACGGACAAACGATACGGCCCAACGCGCGATCTCATCCGTAAAACCCATCCATTTCTAATCCAGCTTGATCTGATCTAGACGCAATCGGTCTAACTTTGCGTTAAACGGACACAAGTCGGCGTTAGACAATAAAAATATGACAAATTCCACAATGTCAATTTTACTGGTCAGTGAAGAAACCGCACCTTTACTTTTCTTTGCTTTATTAATTAAAAACAGGAAAACAATTGCATATCAACACAGGTGAACACCAGCTAGAAAATAGGTGTTCTCTCCGGAAGTTTACTTGCCGGTGACCCCATTTAATTTCCCACCACAGAACCTCCACCTCAACGGGCCGCAGCTGCCGCTTGCTCCCATCGCTATCCCCTGTGCCACGACTCCCCGCTCCCCAAGCTCCACCATCACCATGACTCCCCGCTCCCCAAGCTCAACCACCACCCGGGTCCTTCCCGTTTGAAGCAGGCCAGCCAACTGCCGCCCCTCTTCCTCCTCTAACTCAGATTTTCCCTCTTCTTATTCTCCCTCGGTTTTCGCCATGGTCAAGCCCCGCAATACCCCGCCCGCGATCTCCAGCCACCTCGCCGTTGGCCTCGTTCTCCTTCACCTCGATCCATCCGCCGCATCGTCGGATACATGCCGAAGCAGCCGGATCCACGGCCTCCTACCTCGCGTGTCGTCGGGGGAAGGAGGACCAAGAGGAGCTCCCTTTTTCTCCTCTCCAGCAACCGGCTTCCTGAGGTGCCTCCTCCAACCTCTGCCGTGAGAGCCGCCTCACGCAGGCCAGCCGTCTACTCCTCTTCTCTCAGGCTTTCCCTTCTGCTTCTCTCTCTAATCTATGTTTTCTCCAGGGAAGGGAGTGGCCATGGAACACAACCCCAACACCCCAGCGCTCGCTGTTGGCAACCTATCGACCAGCCTCGATCGCCTCCATCACGATCAGTCCGTCCGACCCGCCGCCGCCTCCTGCCTCGCTCTCTCCTCGTGCACCCCTCTCCCTCCTCATCCATGCCCCGCCCGTCTTCTCCCCGTTGAGCTTCCACCTCACGGAGCGCAACCATCGGACCGCCGCGGACGGCGAGGAGCAGCACAGACGTGGGGGGCAGACGGGGACACAATCATGATCGAAGCAGATCCTGCTCGAAGCCGAGCCGCCGACACGCAAACCCCGCCGCCGACGGATCCCCGCGGCGATGGGAGGAGGAGAAGGGGGAGAGGGAAGGAGGAGGGGCGGACGCTGCCGCGCAGCCGACGAGATGCGCCGGAGTTACGCTGCCCATGGGGTGTTTTATAAAAAGACGAAACATTTTTTTCCACTTAATGAAGGAGGACTGTGGGTTGATTTCCAAGAAACAGAGGGGGGTTTCACAAAAACTTCACGACGTACGACCAGGAGCAGTATTTGCTTTATTATTAGATAGAGATTGGCACGTGCTAGGCGCTGGTGCGCTGGCTCAAACTTGGCAGGTCCCTGCGCGACCGCACTGTCCATTAAAAGCATCTCCAACTGTTAGATGCCCTGACGGGTCGAAATAGTATCGTCTCGGGACCAATCGACGAAAAAACGGTTTGGGGGCTCGGGTTTCCAGCCACACCTTCACCCCACCCGGTCACATGAAAAGAGAGATAGAGATAGAGAAAAAAAATCCTTTTTGCATACACGAGGTGGGCCTAGTAGAAAAAGAAGGAGAGAGAAAAGAAAGAGGCTGACTCGTGGGGTTTATGCATGTAAAAATAGCACCGATCACCCCCAAGTGCCCCTCGTGGGTTAGTTTTGACCAAATCCGATGCAAAACGACATTCTGGTGACGTGATTGGACGATTTTTTTAACACCGACGATTAAAAAGTCGCTTGGGAGGACGTTCTAGGGGCGCGGCTGGAGATGCTCTAATTTGATTAGAGCGTTATCTTCATCCCTGTTCACCTCTTGCACACAAATAAACAAAAAAAGAAAAAGAAGAAGTCAACCGAGCTCTTCGCGTCGCTTGACACATCTTGCCCGGGAAAAAAAGTTCACCTTGCTCACAACCGGTGACGTCGCCCCTCAAGGCGCCTACTTGGTCTTGGAACTCCGATGAAGATCCCAACCGGGCCACCGTGGCTAGTTACAGCAATCGTCGTCCCCGGTTGTAGCAACGAGCATGTCTGGTTTCAGCAAAAACTCGTCGCACAATAAACACCGTCCGTGGTCTCCGAAGAGATGTCGTGGCTGGATGTAGCAAAACCTTTTGCCGGTTGTAGCACCGTCGATGCCGGTTACGAAAAAACTCGCCGCACAACCATATTCGTTGCAAAAAAAACTTTGGAAACAAACACTCTGTATTCGTCCATGGCAGCAAAAAAATTGATGCCTGCAGCAAAAACAATCACCGGTTGGAGCAAAAAAAACCTCATCACCGCTCGTAGTAGCAATTAGCAAATAATCTATACGGTACCAAAAAAAAATTACTGGTTCCAGCAAAAAAAATAGTCGGTCCCAGCAAAAACTACTCGACAACCATCTAGTTCCATCGCAGGTCAAAAGTGATTGCGGCACTGCTGACAAGGGATGCAGCTTCGCCAGCACCGGATGCAACTTCGTTAGCAACGGATGCGGCACCGCCCCCAGGCAGTCCCAACTAAGTCGTCCATTGCTTGTAGCATCTCTGTCATGCCATCGTAGCACCTCTGCTGATCGGTTCCAGCACCTTCATCCAACGGTTGAAGCACCGGTGGCCGCCATCTCCAGCCTCCCGTGTTGCAAAGCATCTAACCTCACCAAGGAGCAAAGACGAGGAGATGGACGGCCATGGCTTCCCTGGGTTACAAGAAGCCCACGGCCTTCCCTTGCAACACCCCTCTCTGATCTAGAAAAAATTGAAGTAGGAAGGGCTCGCATTAGGTCACCGGGAGTTGTATGATATGGGCATGCACCACGGACATGAGAGAGGGAGAAGAGACCGGTGCCATTTTCTATGAGAAGGAGAGAGAGCAAAGACAGGGGATGTGAATGAGACGAGGGGAGAAGGGGTCAATAGCTCTTGTGCGACGTTTTTTATGCGAATTGGAAATTATGCAACATAGTTGACCAAAATAACTCCCGTGTGACGTTTTTGTTGGCAAGTATATCTCCTATGCGACATGGCCCTCTTTAAGTGTAAAACACAAGACATAAGGGGTTAGCAATTTGAGTTATGACACGGACCCACCGGTTATCCACATCAATGTGGGACCCACAAATTACCCGGTTGCTTGCGGGATTCCACAACTTATCCACATCAGCATGCCTGTGTTGATCAGTGTGCCCGAGCCAGCCATGAGCCCAAGTCGTCTCCATTCTGCTCGTCCTTACCCTTTCCTTTCCCCCACCCTGTTCTTCCTCGTCTCCGGCGAGGAAGAGTGGCAACACTGGTCGGCGAATGATGTCTACCTCGACTTCGACCTCCCGCCAATCATGGCGGCAGTACGGTCCACTTCTGTTGACAAGATGCCCCGATTGCCCGCGCATGGAGCCTCTGAAGTGTTTGACTTGTGTGAAGGAAGAAAATGGCAACCATGGACACGAGTTCGTGAAATGCTTGAGCATGCCATAGCTGGGGCAGGTTAGATCTATGTACTTCACCAATTGTATCGTCTAATTTTCCCAATTTCTTTCCTTTTTCATCAAATTTGGGCAGTGGATCTTGGGTTCATGCACCGCCGACCCCCGTTTTTCAGGTTCTAAAGAAATATGGGCATTCGAGTGGCTCGATGAGTACATTGAGAGGTTAAAATTGGAGGCATCAACCCAAGAGCTCAATTTTGATGGGGGCACTTGTTATGAAACCCGCCCCTCATTTGGTTGACAGAGCCGATATAGTGATGGGCCTGAATGGGGAACTGACGAAAATAAACAAGAAACTAAAGCACATGATCGATTTGAAGCAGCAAGCAAATATGATGGTGGAGCATTCTATTGTTGTATCATTGCTATGGGTTTCTTTTACTTGATGTTCCTCAATCTCTAGCAATCGTTAGAGTTTCAGTTAGTGTGTCGAGCTAGTCTCATGGGTCCCTAAAATAAGTTAGTGTGTCTAGCTAGTAGTTTCACTTAGACCATGAAGCATTTGCTAGCTGAAGTTATATCAAGCAAAACTTGCGTGAATTCTTATAATGATCGTATTTCGAGTTACAGTTCTAGCCCCTGATGAATAAAATGCAACAATTCATGAAGTTTTCTCCTCCATGGATTATTTGCTTCCCCTGATAATAAAATGTGGTCATGGGCGGTTGAACTTTGACCAAACATGAGGAAACCACATCACCAAAACTACAGTCCTCTTCACAACAATTCAACCCTAGCTCGAATGGGACATAGTAATTTGGTCTCCTCTGTCGCATACACTTGCAGACCCTTCTTCAGTTAACAAAGAGTTCAAGTTCAGGGTCAAAAAAAGTTATTGGCCCGTGGTCTGATGATGACTGAAACAAAAAAGCAGGCCCAAAGATAAAACAAGCCCACCCGCTTGGTGTACCCATGTTGCTTCGAAAAACCAATGAGTGCACTAAATTTTGTGATGGGTCATTTTGTGATCCACAATGTTTCTGAACAAATTAATGAAGAAAAATAAACGGGATCTCTCATGCACCATTGCACATACCATAGCATGTTTGCTTTTGGATAAATTAGTTGAATCATTTTTGAAGGAGTATAGATAGAACCATTCATGCATGGCTGCATGAACATATGTATGTATTGTAACTTGTCCACTATTGTTGATTTTTTGATGCATGAGCTAGATAGATTCTTTGTATGCATGAACATGGTTGCATGTCCATCGTTGCATGTCCGTGGTTGCATGTCCATATAGTGTAATCTTACTTTTATTACCAACACATAGATCAACTAGATAGAACATCAAGCACGACATAAATCAACGAGTAGATAGAACAACATCAATATAGTAGCATAGATAGTACCACCACTTACATAGATAGTTCGGGTCATCCAAGCCACAACAACGAACATATAGTATGCTTACAACTTAAGATAACAGAAGACAAATGTAGATAGATAGGTTTTGCGAAAAAAAGATAGATAGATAGATAGATGGGTAGATCTAAACGCCTAGCCGCCGCCTGGGTGCTGCCTTCTCCACCTTGCTCCTCCTCGCTCCCCCTCCACCTCACTCCGCCTCCGGGCGCCTTTCACTTCTCCTCCGGGGTGTTGTCCATGGGGTACGGCAGAGTGTGCATGCGCTCCGCGTTGGGAAAGATGTTGGTGTAATCCGAGAAGATGTTGTGGGTGGTGAAAGCGATGAACTCACAGCCACACCAGAACACGCGGCCGAGGAGGTAGAATGTGTTGATGGAGTTGGTGAAGTGGGAAAGGATAGCAACCACAACCCCATTGTGGGTGACCTCCTCGACTCGGTACATCCTTGGAGAACCCCGGGGGAGGTGGCGGTAGCCGGGCGCAAGGAGGTGGCGGTAGCGGGGTTCTCTCAACGTACACGTCGGCAGGGTAGAGAAACTCCGCACAGTAAGGGGCATGCGATAGGTTGGCCCGGTGAACTGCATGGCTTTGGCCCGCTTGTTGTTGGCTGCTCGCTCGTCTCCGGGTCTTCTTTGTGAAGAATGAGGGTAGATGGGAGAGGATGGGATATGGATGAGTGTGAGACGAAGAGGAAGACAATAGGTGGCTTAAATAGCCATAATGCGACGTGTCGATTCACGGGTTCACTAGTTTCATCGTGGAAGTAATGACAGTCGGGCCGTGGGGTGTGGGCATATGTCATCGGGAGTGTGTACACGCATGGGAAACCAACCCTTTCATCGGGGGGAGTGTACACATTGGGTGTTAGTAGCCATAATGCGATGTTTCAGCACTATACGCGTATGTGGCATCGATCGGTGATCGGGGGGTCACGCCTACTCATTCTTCTCTGCATGTGCATGCATGCATCATAGGCGGCTTGCATGCATGCATGCAATGTAGCCTCTTGGCTAGGCCCTGGCAACAGGAAGGTGTGGAAATGTTCGGTCCAAGGGTCCAACGGGTGGGCTTATTTTACCAGAGGCCAACGACATGCATGCATTGTAGCCCAGTCGCCCCATTCGAGCGCAAAAAAAGCTACTAAAACAACATTTTTTACTCCAGCAAATCAGAGCGCAGAACGAGAATGCCCATGGATCGCTGACGTAGCACTTCATGCCGATCACCACTATTGAACGCGCGGTGATCTAACGGCCAGGAATTGGGGGAGGGGGTGTCATCCGGCGTTCTCGAATGCAGCCAGTCATAGCGCAGAACGAGCCTTGCGAAGATCAATGACATTGCCCTAGCGCCTGATCCTGATCGTCCACTAACAGAGATACAGCGGCGTGGAAGGGTGCGGGGTTTCAGATGGGGCTTGCAGGGTTTTGAGAGGGTTATGAGGGGCTTCGAGAAGGTTTTGAGTGCTAGGGTTGAGCATAACTAATTCAAAAACAATCATAAAAATATGAAACTTGCACCCATCATCGTTTTATGTGAATGAGTTGCTGGGGAAAATAATAAACTTGGTCTATTGATATTTTCATGAAAAAACCTTCACAAAACATAGCTATCATGAACGAGGTTGCATGGGACTCAAGATAGGGTTTAGGGCTAAGCATGTCATAGTTTATCCAAATGATTTAATATTGGGCATGGACCCTATATTTGCACACTATATGTCAAATTTTTATTTTTGGCTCATTTAGAAAAGGTCGGGAATTTTTTCTTAGGAATGGGGTCTTTAGCCTAGCTTCGAAGCTCATTGGGAGCATATTTTTCATGACTAGTGTTTCACATCAACAATTAGTGCTCGGATTGATCACTTAACATGCATATGCCTAATATTTGAGAAAGCATTATAACATCAATACCACATACTAAACAAATTGCAAATTTGAATTTTGTGTCAAACTTGAATTTTGGGTCAAATTTGAAATTTGGCAAGAATTTGAAGAGCATTACACAAATTGGGATAACCCCACAAATAACATATTAAAAAAATACACAACAAATTAAAAATAGCATTAGACAAATTGGGTTAACCTCACCAATTGAGGCAAGTTTGTTATTCTACTTCTTACTGTTGGGGAACGTTGCATGAGAAACAAAAAATTTCCTACGCACATGCAATACCTATCCATGGTGATGATCATCTACGAGAGGGGAGAATGAATCTACATACCCTTGTAGGTTGCTAAGCGGAAGCGTATATAACGCGGTTGATGTAGTGGAACATCTTCGCGATCCAAATCGCAGCCCGTCCCGCGATCTCATCACGATTCGTCCCGCGATCCCATCACGATCCATCCCGGTCTAGTGCCAAACGGACGACACCTCCGCGTTCAACACAATTACAGCTCGATGACGATCTCCACCTTCTTGAATTAGCAAGAGGGGCGGAGAGGTAGACGAGTTCTCCAGCACGGCGGCATGGTGGTGGTGGTGGTGAACTAATCCAGCAGGCCTTCGCCTAAGCACTACCGAACTAGACTAGAGGAGAAACAGATCTAGAGAGAGAGACAACCATGGCTGATTTCTGTGTTGTCCAAAAACCGTCAATACCTCTAGTATATATAGGAGGAGGGGAGAGGAGGTAGACTTGGCCCCTACTCCAAGGAGAAGCAGTCGGCCGAACCCTAAAGGAAGTGTCCACCTTCCCACAAGGGAGGTGGACTACTTTGGGAGGACTCCTCCATCCTTTCCTTTTAAAGGAATTTTGCCTTTTATCTCCACTCCTAGCCGCATGGGCTTTTGAGAGGATTCGGCCAGCCCACCAGGGGCTGGTCCACCTCCTCTCACAGCCCATAAGGCTCTTGGGTCATCACACCCCTCCCGGTGGTCCCTCGACACCCTTCCGGCACTCCCGGTACACTATCGATGAGCTCGAAACTTTTCCAATGACCAAAATAGGACTTCCTATATATCAATATTTACCTTCGGACCATTCCGGAGCTCCCCGTGACGTCCACAATCTCATTTGGGACTCTGAACAACCTTTATTCACCAACACCCATAAACTCAACTATACCGAAACATCACCGAACCTTAAGTGTGCAGACCCTGCGGGTTCGAGAACTATGTAGACATGACCTGAGACATTCTCCGGCCAATAACCAATAGCGGGACCTGGATGCCCATATTGGCACCTACATATTCTACGAAGATCTCTATCGGTTGAACCTCTATGTCAAGGATTCAGATAATCACGTATGATGTTCGCTTTGTCCTTCGGTATGTTACTTACCCGAGATTCGATCGTCGGTATCTCCGTACCTAGTTCAATCTCGTTACCGGCAAGTCTATTTATTCGTTCTGTAATACAAGATCCCGTGCCTAACTCCTTAGTCACATTGCTTGCAAGGCTTGTTGTGATGTTGTATTACAGAGTGGGCCCCGAGATACATCTCCATCATATGGAGTGACAAATCCCAGTCTTGATCCATGAAAACCCAACAGACACCTTGGGAGATACCTATAGAGCACCTTTATATTGACCCAGTAACGTTGCGACGTTTGATACACACAATGTATTCCTCCGGTGTCCGGGAGTTGCATGATCTCATGGTCATAGGAAGAGATACATTGACATGCGGAAAACAGTAGCAATAAAGTGACACGATCATATGCTACGTTCATAGTTTGGGTCTTGCCCATCACATCATTCTCCTAATGATGTGATATCGTTATCAAGTGACAACACTTGTCTATGGACAGGAAACCTTGACCATCTTTGATCAATGAGCTAGTCAACTAGAGGCTCACTAGGGACAGTGTGTTGTCTATGTATCCACACATGTATTTGAGTTTCCAATCAATACAATTCTAGCATGGGTAATAAACGATTATTTTGAACAAGGATATATAACTATAACCAATTTTTATTGCCTCTACGGCATATTTCCAACAGTCTCCCACTCGCACTAGAGTCAATAATATAGTTCACATCACTATGTGATTGTAATGAATCTAACACCCATACAGTTCTGGGGTTCGATCATGTCTTGCTTGTGAGAGAGGTTTTTAGTCAACGGGTCTGAACCTTTCAGATCCGTGTGTGCTTTACAAATCTCTATGTGATCATATATATGCTGCTACCACGCGCCATTTGGAACTATTCCAAATGACTGCTCCACTATACGAATCTGGTTTACTACTCAGAGTCATCCGGATTAGTGTCAAAGATTTCATAGATGTAACCCTTTACGACGAACTCTTTTATCACCTCCATAATCGAGAAAAATTCCTTAGTCCACTAGTTACTAGGATAACCTTTGACCGTTGTCTAATAATCCACTCCTGGATCACTTTCGTACCCCTTGACAGATTCATGGGAAGGCAAACATCAGGTGCGGTACATAGCATAGCATACTATAGAGCCTACAGCTAATGCATAGGGGACGACCTTCGTCCTTTCTCTTACTTCTGTCGTGGTCGGGATTTGAGTCTTACTCAAATTCACACCTTAGAACACAACTAAGAACTCCTTCTTTGCTGATCTATTTTGAACTCCTTCAAAAACTTGTGAAGGCATGCATTTCATTGAAAGTTCTATTAAGCGTTTTGATCTATCTCTATAGATCTTGATGCTAAATGTTCAAGTAGCTCTATCCAGCTTTTCCTATGAAAAAAATCCTTTCAAACAACCCTTTATGCTTTCCATAAATTCTACATTATTTCCGATCAACAATATGCCAATCACATATTCTAATCAGAAATTCTATAGTGCTCCCACTCACTTCTTTGGAAATACAAGTTTCTCACAAACCTTGTATAAACCCAAAAGCTTTGATCATCTCATCAAAGCGTATATTCCAACTCCGATATGCTTGCTCCAGTCCATAAAAGGATCGCTGGAGCTTGCATACTTGTTAGCATCCTTAGGATCGACAAAACCTTCTCGTTGTATCACATACAACCTTTCCTCAAGGAAACCGTCGAGGAAACAATGTTTTGACATCCTATGTGCAATAATACTTGTCAACTCTTTGGACTTGTCGGAAACATCTTTGCGACAAGTCGAGCTTTCTTAATAGTGACTTTTCACCATCATCGTATGTCTTCCTTTTAAAGATCCATCTATACTTAACAGTCTTACGACCATCAAGTAGTTCTTCCAAAGTCTACACTTTGTTTTCATACATGGATCCTCTCTCGGATTTCATGGCCTCCAGCCATTTGTCGAAATCCGGGCCCACCATCGCTTCTCCTTACTTCGTGGGTTCATTGTTGTCCAACAACATGACCTCCAAGACAGGGTTACCGTACCACTCTGGAGCAGTACGTGACCTTGTCGACCTACTAGGTTTGTAGTAACTTGATCCGAAGCTTCATGATCATTGTCATCAACTTCCATTTCAATTGGTGTAGGCGCCACAGGAACGCTTCATGTGCCCTGCTACACACTGGTTGAAGCGACGGTTCAATAACCTCATCAAGTTTCCACCATCCTCCCACTCAATTCTTTCGAGAGAAACTCTTTCTTGAGAAAGGACACATTTCTAGAAACAAACACTTTGATTCCGGATCTGAGATAGGAGGTATACCCAATTGTTTTAGGTATCCTATGAAGATGCATTTATCTGCTTTGGATTTGAGCTTATCAGGGTAAAACTTTTTCACGTAAGCGTCGCAGCCCCGAACTCTTAAGAAATGACAGCTTAGGTTTCTCCAAACCATAGTTCATACGGTGTCATCTCAACAGAATTATGTGGTGCCCTATTTAAAGTGAATGCGGTTGTTTCTAATGCCTAACCCAAAACGATAGTGGTAGTTCGATAAGAGACATGATTGTATGCACCATATCCAATAGGGCGCGGCTATGACGTTCGGACACACTATCACACCATGGTGTTCCAGGTGGCATTAGTTGTGAAACAATTTTCCACATTGTCTTAATTGTGTACCAAACTTGCAACTCAGATATTCATCTCTATGATCATATTGTAAACATGTTATCCTCTTGTAACGACGATCTTTAACTTCACTCTGAAATTACTGGAACCTTTCAATAATTCAGACTTGTGTTTCATCAAGTAAATATACCGGTATCTACTCAAATCATGTGTGAAGCAAGAACATAATGATATCCACTGCGTGCCTCAGCACTCATTGGATTGCATACATCAAAATGTATTACTTCCAACAAGTTACTTTCTTGTTCCATCTCACTGGAAAAACGAGGCCTTCAGTCATCTTGCCCATGTGGCATGATTTGCATGTCTCAAGTGAATCGAAATCAAGTAAGCACAAACGTTCCATCTTCATGGAGTTTCTTCATGCGTTTATACCAATAGACATGGTTCGCATGTCTCAAATGTTTCAAAAATGAGTGAGTCCAAAGATCCATCAGCATGGAACTTCTACATGCGTTTTATACCAATATGACTTAATAGGCAGTACCACAAGTAAGTGGTAATATCATTACTACTTTGTATTTTTTGACATCAATATCATGAACATGTGTATCACTACGATCGAGATTCAATAAACCATTTGAAGGTATTTATTCAAGCAAATAGAATAACCATTATTCTCTTTAAATGAATAATCGTATTGCAATAAACACGATCAAAACATGTCCATGCTCAATCATAAACACCAAATAACATTTATTTAGGTTCAACACTAATCTCGAAAGTAGAGGGAGCGTGCGATGGTGATCACATCAACTTTGGAAACACTTCCAACACATATTGTCACCTCGTCTTTAGCTAGTCTCCTACTAGAAAAAGGGCTATTAGTGGCGCACCTACTTTATCTATTAATGGTGCACTATAGGTGCGCCATTATTATCATGTCACTACTAATAAATAGTAATGGCGCACCCCTGGTGCGCCACTGTTAATATACATAAGAGTGGCGCACCACCTGGTGCGCCATTACTATCCCAGATACTAATGGCGCACCTCCTGGTGCACCACTAAAGTGCAACTTGGTGCACCACTACTATGAATATTAGGATTTTTTCTTTTCTGATATTTGTACAGGTTATAATATACATTATAGCACAGAATATAAACAACACAACATGTATATAAACAGCAGATTAATCGAATACAATAGAAGATTAGTCTCCGAATACAATTCATCATATTAGTCTCCGAATTCAAAATATCGAACAAAGTTAGAACATTACAAGTCTCGAGACCGCGAGTAGCGAGTTTGTCTTCACATTACAAGTCGATATCTAAACTACCATCACATAAAAAAGGGTTGCGGTCACGATGAGCATCACCGCGATGAAACTGATCTTCATCCGGTTCCCCCTCCGCTCCCTCCTCTCTCCCGCTAGATAGCGCGCGTATCTAGCTTCCGCCTCCGCCCTAGTGGTGTACCCTTTGTAACTATTACCGCTGAAACGGTGTACCTGTCTCTGACACTCCTCCCAGTCGTCGTAGACTCCGGGAACCTCACCCTTGTACACGACATACGACGGCATCTCTATGCACTAGACAAAGAAAAGCAATTCATAGATAATATATAAGCAATATATAAGTATGCAACAAAAGGATCGGAAGAGAAAAGCAGCACATTAATAGAACGATTCATACTCCTACTAATAAATAGCATCGACTACACATATAAGTTGAACGACTGTCCAAACTAAAGAGACATACAAGTTCATTAAAGTTTAATTACAACATACCATTAGTACTTTCGACTCGACTCAGGGAGCGGAGCGTGGATGAAGCCGTCGTCTTTCGTGATGGTCATGAATGTGCGGTCGTTGTCAGCCTGCATTTGTAGCGTTGTGTCAATATCACTGTTGGACGGTGGACAGTTTAGGTAGAACTGCCCAAGATCTAGCAAGGACATCTTGATAGATGATTTCCGCCAACTCCGACTGGATGCAAAAGAATTCTTCTCTGATGTCCTCGTCCTGGATTGCCAAAAAGCGTGCGGCCCAATCTTTGAGCTCATTTGGTAGCATACGGTGATGCTGGTCCCGTACGATCGCCCGCATGTGATGGAGGGCATAGTAGGCATCCTTCTGACTGCCAGACGGCTGCTTGACGCAGGGGAACGCCATTACGTGGGTGAACACGTGCTTGCCATACCTAAGAATTGGCCTCCTGAAGGTGCCTCAAGATTTGGCGTAGCCGGGGAGGACATCATCAAGAACTTTCTTGATATTTGTGTAGTCTTTCTTCGACTGACGGTCCGAGTCGAAATACGTGGCCATGGAATATTTCGGGCTTAAGAGGATGAGTGTGCAATGTGTGTCACTGCACAAAACACGGAATGTTAGAAAAAATAACGATCGAAATCTAAGAAATCATATGTTACGGGGCGATGAGGGGATGACTTACTCAGAAAAGTAAGGCACGAGGAAGTTGTCCTTATCTGTGTTCGCCAAAATGACGCCTTCGAGGTATGAACTCGCGACTTGCCGGTCCCCAGCGCCATCCAAGAGCTTGGCACGCATGTAGAAGGGGTCGACTATCACGATGTCTGGGTCTTGTCTCTAATGATCCGCATCTCCATACTGAGCGAAAATAGCCGAATGAAGGTGTAGTGCAACGAATAAAGGTTAAGCATAGCGAAGATGTCATCAAACCGCAGGACAATCATACGCCCGATGTTGCTATCGACAAAGCCCTTGCCCTCTGGCACCTTGGCCACGAAAACCGGGTATGCCCCATCATTCTCGGAGAGACGCCGCTTCTCCATATAAAGAACAACGTCATGCAGACTCCGCATAGCACTAGTTGCACCATTGAGCAGATTAGTCGGTAGCATCGGCCTACCCGCCACATGCACCCTCCTCTCAATATCCTTAGATATTGATGGACCGTCCTGAGCACAGATCGTACTCGGTGCCGGGTGGCTCGCACCCTTGTTAGTTTTTCTTTTCCGTCCCTTCTGCTTCTTCTGCTGTAATGGGATCGAGTTCTGCTCAGGGACCACCTTCTGGAGTGTGTTGGGGCTGATAATATTTCGCACCTCGGCTATTTGAGTCTCGGTGAAGGCGGGAGCTGGAGGCGTCTCGTGAGAACTGAATAGCCGACGCCTATTGAAATTGGGTTTCTCCGCGGTACCAGCTAGATCCCCATCGTCTTTTGCAGGGTTGGGTTCTTGAAAAGGAGGCCCGAACAAGTCGTCATTGTCACCATACCCATGTTCGTTGATGTACTTATCGATGTTGGAAATTGTATCGTCGTCGTCGTCCGGATCCTGTGCCATATGCATGTCCGGATCTGCTGACGGCGGTAGAGTTGCGGCGGTCTTGCCATGGCTTGGCGCCGACACTACTGGCGGTGTTGTCTGTGTGGTGGTGTCCCCCGCCCCCAAACGAACCTGGCTCTTCGGCCAAAGCATGGACCAGTTTAAGCACGCGCTGAGGGTCATCACATCATCTTCGTCGGCCCCAGCGGGTCGATTCGGAGGTAACAAGTCGTCGCAGCCCCGCAGCACCCGAACCAGTTGAACCCTATACACGGTGGGTGCCATCGGATTACCGTGGAACACGCGGTTGCCCGGTTCAACGATTTTAGCCTTGGCGACATCGATCAACTCGCCGTCCACGAAGTGCAGGAGAGTGCATGGAACGTTGGCGGTGCCCTGCGAAAACATGTAGGGCGTCAGGGATGCCCAGTCAAAAAGGCAAGGAGATGAAGTCATCGGATGAGGCTTATAGTTACCGTGATGGTGTCGAGCTCGGCTAATGTCGAGGCACCACCAACGGCGGGCGTGCAATTGACGGAGGGGCCGCTTTATGCCGAGGTGCCGGCCGGCGTATTCTTCCCACACACGGGTGCATTAACCTCCAATACCGGCGCCGACGTTGGAGGCACCTACTATGCCGCCTCCGCCTGAGACACCGATGCCGGCGCGTTGTGCGAGTTACTGCCCGTGAAGCTGGGAATCGGGGGTGGACCCTCTAGGCCTCTCGCAATCCACCCCCGCAGCCCCTCAAGCAAGGAAGGCATAATGGCGGTGATCGTTGCTCCAAGTTGGTATCGCACTTGCTCTTGGACTATCTCCGGAATCCGCGCCACTTGTGCCTTGAGTTCTTTAACCTTGCGCTCCTGGCTTTCCGAGATGGTCTTTCTGTCCTTTCGCCCAGCCTTATAGTATTCCGACCATTTCATGGACAAGCCTTCGCCGGCCACACGACCAGCTGAAGATGGCTTACTGAGCTTATCCTTGTGTTTCATTACGTTCAACGCCCTATTTAAAGTGTTGTCCGAAGGGGCATACGGGGAGCTCGGAGACCCCGCACTACTGCTTTCAGTTTCCTGCAGAAGGAACATGAACCATTTAGAAATTTGGCTTCATTAATTAGAATGCAACCATATGGAGCTAATTATGCGCGGGTGTATTCCTTACCAGAACACGCTGATGACCCACAAGTATAGGGGATCAATCGTAGTCCTTTCGATAAGTAAAAGTGTCGAACCCAACGAGGAGCAGAAGGCTCAGATAATCAGTTTTCAGCAAGGTAATAACTGCAAGCACTGAAAGTAGCGGTAACAAGTGATGGTGTAGTGAGGTGAAACGTAGCAGGTGAAAAGTAAGAAGTAACAAGTAATAGCAACGGTGCAGGAAAGTGGCCCAATCCCTTTTGTAGCAAGGGACAAGCCTGAACATAGTCTTATAGGAAGTAAAGCGCTCCCGAGGACACATGGGAATTTCTGTCTTGCTAGTTTCATCATGTTCATATGATTCGCGTTCGTTACTTTGATAGTTTGATATGTGGGTGGACCGGCGCTTGGGTACTGCCCTTACTTGGACAAGCATCCCACTTATGATTAACCCCTCTCACAAGCATCCGCAACTACGAAATAAGAATTAAGACAACGTCTAACCATAGCATTAAACTAGTGGATCAAAATCAGCTCCTTACGAAGAAACGCATAGACTGGGGTTTAAGCTTCTGTTACTCTAGCAACCCATCATCTACTTGCTACTCCCCAATGCCTTCCTCTAGGACCAAATATGGTGAAGTGTTATGTAGTCGACGTACACATAACACCACTAGAGGAAAAGACAAGCATATTGAGGAAGAATATACATTCTGGCGATTTGTACCCAAAAACTAATTTAAATTGCATCCAAAATAAAAATTGGATTATGATATGAGTACAGAGTCGCGAAGCATAATTTTGCATTGGATTTAAGTATTCCAATTTTGAAAATATGAGTAAAGGATCTATGGATGGAATACCAAATTCACATGACTATTAATAGCAAGACTTATCCATGTCCTCAGGAACAAAAGTAACTACTCACAAAGCATAATCATAATCATGGTCAGAGGTGTAATGAGTAGCATCAAGGATCTGAACATAAACTCTTCCACCAAGTAATCCAACTAGCATCAACTAGAAAGAGTAATCAACACTACTAGTAACCTTACAAGTACCAATCGGACTCGCGAGATGGAGATTGGTTACAAGAGATGAACTAGGGTTTGGCGATGAGATGGTGCTGATGAAGATGTTGATGGTGACGAGTCCCCTCCGATGAGAGGAGTGTTGGTGATGACGATGGCGACGATTTCCCCCTCCGGGAGGGAAGTTTCCCCAACAGGATCGTCCTACCGGAGCTCTAGATTGGTTCTGCTCAAGTTCCGCCTCGTGGCGGTGGAGAATCAACGAAAAAGCTCCGCCTTGATTTTTTTTCGGACGAAACCCTTCATATAGCACAAGAGGGGGGCTAGTGGGCCAACACGGTGCCCACAAGCCTTTTTGCCGCGGCCAGGGGGGCAGGCCGCGGCCACCAGGCTTGTGGGCCCCTGGCAGCTCCCCTTTGGCACTTCTTTCACCCAATATTTTTTATATATTCCCAAAAAAATCCACGTTGATTTTCAGGGCATTTGGAGTTTCTCAGAATAGAGGACTCAGACTTGCTCCTTTTCCAGTCCAGAATTCCAGCTCCGGTATTCTCCCTCTTCAAATAAACCTTACAAAATAAGAGAGAAAAGGCATAAGTATGGTACCACAAAGTATAATAACAGTCCATAAAGTGATAAATATCAACATGAAAGCATGATGCAAAATGGACGTATCAACTCCCCCAAGCTTAGACCTCGCTTGTCCTCAAGCGAAAACCAAGATCCATAAACATGTCCACATGTTTAGGGATGAAGGTGTCGATAAAACATAATACGGACATAAGGGCATCATGATCACACATAGAACAACAATACATCATAAAGATTCTTATGGGAAAGTAACAATTCCTTCACAAAGCAAAGTATGAATCAAAAACCTTACCGAGAAGTAGCCAACAACAGTCTATAGTCATTGAAGCAAACGCAATTTATCATAACTTCAGAAAGAGCCAAATAAGAGCTTGTAAAGCAAATCCACATACTCAATCATCTCTTTTGTTTTCCACAATTGTTACAACTCACGTGGTACTCATGGTGTCAAAGTTTCAGTTGGACACAGAGAAAGATAGGGGCTTATAATTTTGCCTCCCAACCATTTCCCTCAAGGGTAAAGTCAACAATAACAAAGCATAAGTACTCATCTCCAAGTTGATATATGAATATAGATCTTTCCCAAGCATATGACGGTAGCCAAGACAAAGCCAAAAGAGGGAATTGGTGAAGATCACCATGACTCTTTCAAGGGCAAAAAGTAAAGGTACAAGATAGCCCTTCGCAGAGGGAAGCACAGGTTGTCATGCGCTTTTGAGGTTTGGATGCGTGTCCTCTTAGTGCGGAGGAACGTCACTTTATATTGCCCCCTGTGATAAAAAATCTTTATTATGCAGTCTGTCGCTTTTATGTCTTCCTCATGACAGGTTCGTATAAACCTTATTTCCCACACACTAATAGATCATACATATTAGAGAGCAATATTTATTGCTTGCACCGATGACAACTTACTTGAGGGATCTTATTCAATCCATAGGTAGGTATTATGGATGCACAAGTAGTATCTCTACTTGGTGCAGGAGTTTTGGATAATATGAGGTGGAAGCAATCATCACATGCTAAGGGATCTCTAATCATATAACATTGTTCAGAGCCAAGCAAACACAATTCATTATGTTGTCTTCCTTGTCCAACATCTACTTCTAGGCATGCAATAGTTTGGTGAGTGTTCACAATCATACATGGTGTCAGAGATGATTTATTTATGTGAACCTCTCCTTCCTTATTACTTCTTATTAATTGCAACAATGACTGGGGTCTATGTTGGTCTATTCTCAACAAGTTTCAATCAACATACTTGTTATATGTGAAGCTATCACTTTCCATAAGATCATCTCATGATCTTTCATGCTATCGTTTTTTCATACTTTTGATCACGGCACAAAACAAAGTCCTTGACTAAGATACTCTTTATTATATAGATCGCAAGCTCGAATACATCGGGGGAGACACAAGGCAAAAGACTCAAACTAAACACTAAAGACTTAACCCACTAAGAGAAGAAAATAAAAACTGAAAAAGAAAGAACTAAAACAAAGGTAAAAGCAAAAGATATAAAGGTGATACGATACCAGGGCAACTACCCCAAGCTTGGCACGAGCTAAGGGAGTTGCCCATACCAATGCTTAGTTGTCTTCCTTTGGTGGTGATGGTGGTGGAATCTTTGCCTTCGATTCCAAGAGAGCTATCAATCTTTGATTTATACTTTGGAGATCTGCGATATGATTCTCCGGCAAAACAACTTCACGAGAAAGGGAAATATTGCGAGCACGAGTTGTTTCACAAAACCTCAAGAGTTCAATCAAGGATGGAGACATCATGTGGAGGAAGGGTTGGAGAAAATCTACTCCTTCAACGTCTTCAATGTTGAACATAGGTTGAACGTCCTCCCTAGCTTGGGTTTTCTCCTTAGCTTTGTCCCTGGCTTCCATGACTTCTACTCTTTTCAGATCAGCATCTACTTCTTCATGAACTTGAGGGAAAATTTTCTGCCCAACAGATTCCTGAGACATCTTTGCTCTAAATATGTGGCAGAAAACAGGCTCGAAACGAAAACAGAGGAAAATTGCGCGATACGGAGATCAAAACCCTCGGGCGTATATATAATGATTTTTTCTGGACCAGAAGGAGTGCTCCGCAAGAAAACGGAGTCCGGGAGGCACACGAGGTGCCCACAAGCCCTGTAGCCGCGGGCAGGGGGGTCGCGGCGACCAAGCTTGTGGCCGCCTCGTGCGCTCTCCGGACTGCTTTTTATTTTCCTATTTTTTCAAAAATTCAAAAACTGAGAAAAGTTCCTACTGGAAAAGTTTTGGAGTCCAATTACTTACAGAAACACATACCTCTTCGTTTTCAGAGTCTGAAACATACTGATAAACATCCCTTATGTACTCCTCTGGAGTTATGATATTGATGATATTGCTCTCAACATTTATGGGAGTACCAGAGATATAATGCTTGATTCTTTGCCCATTTACCACTCTAGAAAAATTACCTTCCGTGTTATTGATTTTGATGGCACCGGAACGATATACTTCCTCGACAACGTAGGGACCTTCCCATTTAGAGAGAAGCTTGCCTGTGAAGAATCTTAAGCGAGAATTGTATAGCACGACATAATCACCTACATTGAACTCACGTTTTTGTATTCTTTTATCGTGCCATCTCTTAACCTTTTCCTTGAACAACTTGGCATTCTCATACGCCTGGGCCCTCCATTCATCTAATGAGCTGATATCAAACAACCGCTTCTCACCGGCAAGTTTGAAATCGAAGTTGAGCTCTTTGATTTGCCCAATAAGCTTTGTGTTCTAGCTCAAGAGGTAAATGACAGGCCTTGCCGTAAACCATTATATACGACGACATGCCCATGGGATTCTTATAAGCAGTCCTATAAGCCCATAGTGCCCAAGTTTGCTAGACCAATTCTTTCGAGATCTATTGACAGTCTTTTGTAAGATCAATTTGATCTCCCTATTACTCAACTCCACTTGGCCACTAGACTGAGGATGATAAGGAGATGCAACTCTATGGTTGACATCATACTTAGCGAGCATCTTGCGGAAAACACCATGAATGAAGTGTGAGCCGCCATCAGTCATCAGATATCTAGGGACTCCAAATCTTGGGAAAATGACTTCTTTAAGCATCTTAGTAGAGGTGTGGTGATCAGCATTTCTAGTGGGCATAGCTTCTACCCACTTAGTGACGTAATCAACGGCAACTAAGATGTGAGTATACCCATTGGAACTCGGGAAGGGTCCCATATAATCAAAGCCCCAGACATCAAATGGTTCAATGATAAGTGAATAGTTCATAGGCATTTCCTGACGTTTACTGATGTTCCCTATTCTTTGGCATTCGTCACAAGACAAGACAAACTTACGGGCATCCTTGAAGAGAGTGGGCCAATAGAAACCTGATTGCAATACATTATGAGCAGTTCTATCTCCAGCATGGTGTCCTCCGTAGGCTTCGGAATGACACTTCTGCAGGATTTGTCCCTGTTCATGTTCAGGCACACAACGTCTAATAACACCATCTACTCCTTCCTTATAAAGGTGAGGATCATCCCAAAAGTAGTGTCTCAAATCAAAGAAGAATTTCTTCTTTTGCTGGTAGGTGAAACTGGGTGGTATGTATTTGGCTACAATATAGTTTGCGTAATCAGCATACCACGGTGCACTATGTGAAGTGCGGATGACATTCAATTGCTCATCAGGAAAGCTGTCATCAATAGGTCGTGGGTCATCAAGGACATTCTCTAGCCTGGACAAGTTATCTGATACAGGGTTATTAGCACCCTTTCGGTCAACAACGTGCAAATCAAATCCTGTAGCAGGAGAACCCATCTGATTAGCCTAGGCTTAGCGTCCTTCTTCTCCATAAGGTACTTAATAGCAGCATGATCAGAGTGGACAATGACTTTGGAGTCAACTATATAAGATCTGATCTTTTCACATGCAAACATGACTGCTAAAAATTCCTTCTCCGTAGTGGCATAGTTTCTTTGGGCACTGTCTAGAGTTTTACTAGCATAGTGAATAACATTCAACTTCTTGTCAACTCTTTGTCCTAGAACAGCACCAACAGCATAATCACTAGCATCGCACATGATTTCAAAGGGCAAGCTCCAATCAGGTGGTTGAACAATAGGTGCGGTTATCAAGGCCTTCTTAAGTATTTCGAAAGCTTCCTCACAATCCTCATCAAAAACAAAAGGAACATCCTTCTGCAAGAGGTTGGTAAGAGGCCTAGAAATCTTAGAGAAGTCTTTAATGAACCTTCTATAGAAACCAGCATGACCTAGGAAACTTCGTATACCTCTGATATCTGTGGGGCAAGGCATTTTCTCAATTGCATCAACCTTAGCCTTATCAACTTCAATGCCTTTCTCAGAGATTTTGTGTCCTAAGATGATGCCTTCATTAACCATGAAGTGGCACTTCTCCCAGTTCAAGACGAGGTTGGTATCTTTGCATCTCTATATGACTCGATCAAGGTTGCTGAGGCAATCGTCAAAGGAAGAACCATAAACGGAGAAATCATCCATGAAAACCTCAACAATCTTTTCACAAAAATCAGAGAATATTGCCATCATACATCTTTGAAAGGTGGCAGGTGCATTGCATAAGCCAAAAGGCATACGTCTATAAGCAAAGGTACCGAAGGGGCAGGTGAAAGTGGTTTTCTCTTGATCAGATTGTGCAACAGGTATTTGCGAGAAACCTGAATAACCGTCTAGAAAGTAGAAGTGTGTGTGTTTAGATAGTCTTTCTACCATTTGGTCAATAAACGACAAAGGATAATGGTCTTACCTGGTTGCCTTGTTCAGTTTCCGGAAGTCTATCACCATCCTATAGCCAGTAATAATCCTCTGTGGGATTAGTTCATTCTTATCATTAGGAACGACGGTGATACCTCCCTTCTTGGGTACGCAATGCACTGGACTTACCCAACCGCTATGAGCAACATGATAAATGATTCCTGCTTCCAGAAGCTTTAATATTTCTTTTCTCATGACCTCTTTCATCCTAGGATTTAATCTCCGTTGATGATCAGCAACTAGCTTAGAATCAGGATCGGTTTTAACCTTGTGCTGACATAGAGTGGGACTAATACCCTTAAGATCATCAAGAGTATATCCAATAGCAGCACGGTGCTTCCTCAAAGTTTTTAATAACTTCTTCTCTTCATGATTCGAGAGGTGAGCACTAATAATAACAGGATATATCTCCTTCTCATCAAGATAGGCATACTTAAGAGTATCTGGTAACTGTTTTAGCTCGAACACAGGATCACCCTTTCGTGGGGGAGGATCCCCAAGCAGTTCAACAACCAGATTATTCTTAAGAATAGGATATTGTTCTAAAACAATTTTATCTATCTCATCTCTTTCATCCATATGCATATCATTTTCATGCTCAAGCAGATATTGCTCTAAAGGATCCGTAGGAGGTACATCAATAGAGGCAAGAGCAATGATTTCATCCCTACCAGACGAATCCTTTTCATGGGGTTGTCTTCCAAACTTGGAGAAGTTAAATTTATGAGACACACCCTCGAAACTAATAGTGGCAGTCTGTTTAATGCAATCAATATGAGCATTGACAGTGTTGAGAAAGGGTCTACCAGATATGATGGGACAAAAGCTATCTTGTGTAGTAGCAAGGACGAGGAAATCAGTAGGATACTTTGTCTTACCACACAGGACTTCTACGTCTCTCACAATTCCCACAGGGCAGATAGTGTCTCTATTAGCTAGCGTAATAGTGACATCAAAGGGTTCTAACTCAGTAGGTGCAATCTCATCTTTGATTTCATCATAAAGGGACCGGGGTATCTCACTAACACTAGCACCCATATCACACAAACCATGATAACAATGATCTCCTATCTTGACAGAAACAACGGGCAGGCCAACTACACGTCCGTATTTGTCTTTCGTGTGAGGTTTAGCAATTCTAGCGGAGTCTTCACAGAATTTGATAAGATGCCCGTCTATGTCTTCGGCTAAGAGATCTTTGATAATAGCAACACTAGGTTCAACTCTAATTTCCTCAGGGGGTGCAAGTGGTCTAATGTAACCCCTATGTATCACAGTTGGAGCTTTAAAATAATCCTTTTTCCTAGCAGGGTAAGGTGGTTTCTCAATGTAGGCACAAGGAACAATAGGATCATTATAGGCAATGACTTTCTCTTCAACTAGATTGGGTTTAACTATGTTGACTTCTACAGGAGGATGATGCTTAAACCACTTCTCTTTGGGAAGATCAATATGAGCAGCAAAATATTCACATAGAGAAGCTACTATCTCAGAGTCAAGTCCATACTTAGCGCTAAAATCTCTAGAAGTGTTTGTTTCAACAAAAGATTTAACGCAATCAAACTGGAAATTCATACCTGACTCCTTACCTTCTTCAAGCTCCCAATCTTCAGAGTTACGTTTGATTCTTTCCAATAAATTCCACTTGTGGTCAATATCCTTCTTCATAGAAGAACCGGTACAAGAAGTGTCAAGCATGGTACGATCTTCATGAGAAAGCCGAGCATAAAAGTTTTGAGTGATAATTTCTCTCGAGAGCTCATGATTGGGGCATGAATATAGCATTGATTTAAGCCTCCCCCAAGCTTGAGCTATGCATTCCCAGGTCAACGCCTTATCCTTCAAAGATAAAGGAAAGACTTTCTTCTTTACCTCATCCTCGGGCAAACCTGCAAGCTTAATTAAACCACAAACTTCATCTACATAGACTAGAAGCAAGTCTGGATGTGATGATCCATCTCTTGTAAAAGGATTAGCCAGCAGTTTCTCAAGCATACCCGAAGGAATTTCATAAAAGATATTTTCAATAGGTACCTTAGGTTGAGGAGCAACTCCTCGTGCTTCCGTTCGTGGTGAAGATGCCCCGAACAAATTCCTCAAAGGAACAGTTTCCATAGTGACAAGTGACAATAAATTTCAGCACAATATATAAATGTTTCCTTACCAAATTCCACTTACCAAAGGCGCTTCACTCCCCGGCAACGGCGCCAGAAATGAGTCTTGATGACCCACAAGTATCGGGGATCAATCGTAGTCCTTTTGATAAGTAAGAGTGTCGAACCCAACGAGGAGCAGAAGGCTCTGATAAACGGTTTTCAGCAAGGTAATAACTGCAAGCACTGAAAGTAGCGGTAACAAGTGATGGTGTAGTGAGGTGAAACATAGCAGGTGAAAAGTAACAAGTAACAAGTAATAGCAACGGTGCAGCAAAGTGGCCCAATCCCTTTTGTAGCAAGGAGCAAGCCTGAACAAAGTCTTATAGGAAGTAAAGCGCTCCCGAGGACACATGGGAATTTCTGTCATGCTAGTTTCATCATGTTCATATCCGCGTTCGTTACTTTGATAGTTTGATATGTGGGTGGACCGGCGCTTGGGTACTGCCCTTGGTTGGACAAGCATCCCACTTATGATTAACCCCTCTCGCAAGCATCCGCAACTACGAAAGAAGAATTAAGACAACGTCTAACCATAGCATTAAACTAGTGGATCCAAATCATCCCCTTAGGAAGCAACTTATAGACTGGGGTTTAAGCTTCTGTCACTCTAGCAACCCATCATCTACTTACAACTCCCCAATGCCTTCCTCTAGGCCCAAATATGGTGAAGTTTTATGTAGTCGACGTTCACATAACACCACTATAGGAAAAGACAACATACAGCATATCGAAATACCGAACGAATACCAAATTCACATGACTATTAATAGTAAGACTTATCCCATGTCCTCAGGAACAAAAGTAACTACTCACAAAGCATAATCATAATCATGATCAGAGGTGTAATGAGTAGCATCAAGGATCTGAACATAAACTCTTCCACCAAGTAATCCAACTAGCATCAACTACAAAGAGTAATCAACACTACTAGCAACCTTACAAGTACCAATCGGAGTTGCGAGACGGAGATTGGTTACAAGAGATGATCTAGGGTTTGGAGATGAGATGGTGCTGATGAAGATGTTGATGGTGACGAGTCCCCTCCGATGAGAGGAGTGTTGGTGATGACGATGGCGATGATTTCCCCCTCCGGGAGGGAAGTTTCCCTGGCAGGATCGTCCTGTCGGAGCTCTAGATTGGTTCTGCTCAAGTTCCACCTCGTGGCGGCGGAGAATCCACGAAAAAGCTCTGCCTTGATTTTTTCCGGACGAAACCCTTCGTATAGAAGAAGAGGGGGGCCAGTGGGCCACAAGGGTGCCCACAAGCCCTGTTGCCGCGGCCAGGGGGCAGGCCGCGGCCACCAGGCTTGGGGGCCCCTGGCAGCTCCCCTCTGGCACTTCTTTCGCCCAGTATTTTTTATATATTCCCAAAAAATTCCACGTTGATTTTCAGGGCATTTGGAGTTGCGCAGAATAGAGGACTCAGACTTGCTCCTTTTCGAGTCCAGAATTCCAGCTGCCGGTATTCTCCCTCTTCAAATAAACCTTGCAAAATAAGAGAGAAAAGGCATAAGTATGGTACCACAAAGTATAATAACAGTCCATAAAGCGATAAATATCAACATGAAAGCATGATGCAAAATGGACGTATCACACGCTCAACCTCCTTCACCTTCAGATCCGTGGTAAGCTCCTTTGTTACCGGGTCCACCTTGTACCGGGCCCTGACATAGTTCCTGGTGTGCTTTTCAGGGTATTTATCAAAGAGGGGCGGTAGGCCTTGCTCGGCACGCTCCGCGTCCTCCTTGTCCCATTTAGGTGTCGCCACTCTGTAACCGCCAGGAACGAGTTTGTGGACCCCTAAGTTTAAGTCCCGCATATCTTTCCCCCACTGACTTGATTCCGCGGATGTGTTGCTCTCGCACTTGATCTTGAACTCCTGGTAGTCAGCTTCGCTGATCGAAGGATCTGTCTCCTTGATCTTCTCATAACTATCACCTCTTAGAATCCTTCTCTTCGCCGAGGCTCTCCAAGTAGCCAGGGTCGTGCTCATCTTCGTGAGGGCGACACTTTTCACTTTATTCCCTGCGAGGCGTGTGTTTGCGACGTCACCGGGGAACTTGTATCGTTCGTGCAGCTTCGTGAAGAGGAGGTTGCGCAAATTCGCTCAGCCTTGATGCCTTAGGTTCTCTGTGTCGATCGAGACGGTGCTCCGGATAATGCATCCGAGTTTTCCCGCGTACCAACCGACTAATTCTTTGGGCGCCGTTGGATGCCCACTGGAGGACATCTCAGTAAATTCCTCCCTGACGGTGCCGAGCACGTTCGGGCGCCGGTCCTTCCGTTGCTTCTTCGGTTGGCTGCCATCTGTGCGTTCGCTGCCATCATCAGTGGTGGCATCCCCGGCGGCACCATCAGTGGTGTCATCCCCGACGCCACTAGGGGTTGTGTAGTCATGATCGGTGTCTTCCGCGGCATCCTCATAGCGGTGAGGTTCTTCCTCCAGCTCCTGGGATAGCTCCCAGAATGGCTTGCCCGAACCGTCGGCCTCAGATGTTGTTATTTTCCTACCCTCCAATTGCTCTTCTTATTTATGCAAGTTTCCTTCCTGTCCTTCCCTCGTCTTTAGTCACATGTTGTTATATTTCAGATATTTCGGTTTCTCTGCCTATAGTGACTAGTTTGATCAACAACAGAAATGATGAGAGTGGTGTTATCATTTCCTAGCTCGCTGCCTTATCCATTATTGGGGCTTAGGAGACATGGGGACAAGCAGATGTGCGGGTTTGCACACACATACTTGGCTTGGAGAACAGAAGGGTAGATGGTCATGTGTCTACAATTATCAATTAGCAAGAAAGGCAAATGGACGTTGAATTCCCTTCTTTTTGAAAAATGAACGCTTAGAAATATTTGCTTTGTAGAAATAACATTGTCTCTAAATGTTGATTAATTTTTGTTTTGGTTGAGAATCGGGCACGTTCTAGGTCAAGAAAATTGGGCATGACCTTTGCTAATTTTCTTGACCTAGGAGTGCCCCATTCTCAACCGAAACGGAAATTAATCAACATTTCAGAAGAAAGGGGTAACCTTCAGAACACAAGCAGTAAGTTCAAAAGGTCCAGTTACATATTTCCGGCTGCAACGGTACGCAACCACATGTAACATATGACCTGACTACAAACCAACATGGAACATATGACCTGACTACAAACCTGACTACAAACCAACATATGTCCCAAGAAGATTTTGCGAGTTGTTGAAACAACAAGAACAGGATAAAGAAAATAGCATACACATTACAGAATTCATAAAACTTGATGTAGAAAAGGACGTGAATGAAAAGCTTGCCATCAATAAGTTCAATTAATTTACAAACAATCCTATCAAATGAATGAGGTGGAAACCACCAGGAGTTAAGGCAGGATCACCTAGGACTTTCCAAGCATTCTTTTCCTTGCCATTTCGTCAGGTACTGCCCTGATTAGGTGCTGATTAGTGTACTCATGCCTATGAACCCCATTTTACGTGGTTTTCACTTTTGCAATTTGGGCACAACATTGGTTGACCATGTCGCCAAAATTCAAACCTTAGTTCAGAACAAAGATTGGTGAATGGCAATAATTTTCATGGACTAGTGGGTATAATCCATAGGTCAATTTGAATTAATATGATTCAAAACATGATTTATCATTTTTGTTTCTCCACATGAGGGCCAGATTCTATATTACGTGGCATGGTACATGTATGTGCTCTCTATGTACTCAAATGAGTTTATTTTTGGTAACATTAAAAATCAAAACAACGTATACACAACAAGAAAAATTCTGTTGTAAACATTTTGCATCTTTGTTATGTTTCTTTGTTATCTCAGGCGCATATATTTGGTATTATAATTTAATAACATATTACACAAAAAAAATATCACATGCATATGTGATCATAGGTACCTTCACTACAAGAATGAAACGCATAAAGGCAGTGAACTCATCATTTTCTGAAGGAACAAAATAAAGGCATTCTTGGATATATTCTCACTCTATCACAGGGAGAGCACTGTCACAAGATATCAAGTGAGATATCCATGTGTCGCAATAAATCATGGACTATATTCCTTTTTGTAATTTGTTACTGAATCAGATAAGCACTATACAACACAATGATAGAATTTGTCCTGAATCATGGACTATATTCCTTTTTGTAATTTGAAAAGTTGAATCATCCGAGTCAAAGAACACCAACATCAAAAGCATTAGTTTATGCATCAAGGCTTAGTGTGGATTCTTATACTTTGGAAATGATCCTCCACCCCCACCCACAGCAATCAACTATCTACAGACAACCTTGTAGCATGTGTCCAGAAACCCAACAGGTATGTTGACCACCTACAGCAATCAAGGCTTAGTATCGTTGTGCCTGTTGACCACCTACTGATTTAATCTAACAGCAGTTCAGACTATTTCCAAGTCTTAACTCCTAACTGAAAGTCTGAAACAGATTATCAGAAGTTCCAAACAATTACAGTAGGCTAGAAAATAGAAATCTATGTGAAGCTGAACTAGGCAGACTGAACTGATATAGGTTTTCAAATTATAAAGTCCTACACTAGTGGCATATCGTACTAAATTTTAGAACTGAATCATCTGAATCAAAGCACAGTAGCATCAGAACCAATAGTTTCCATATCAAGGTTTAGTCTGGATTTTAGATCTGTTCATAACAGCATCAAAGAACTGATTTGATTCAACAACTTCTACTGAAAATCTTCACTCCTAACTGAAAGTATGAAACACATTAGGAAAAGTTTCCAACACATTAAACTGGCAGATTAAACCTCAACTAAAATGAAACCCAAAATATCGTATTAAATTGAAGAACTGAATCAAAGAACAGTAGCACAAAATCCAATAGTGATGAAATTGCTAAAACGTCCCAGCATGCTAGCCCTAATTCCGATGTCGCCCTAATTTCATGCAGAAACAACACGCCATCTAGAAAACCAGGGCAGACCTAGCAGCGCCGATGGGCCCCGGACGGGATAGGGGCAGCACGCATCAATGATTTACTCGGACCAAACCAATCAACACCTAATCAGGGCAGTACCTGCCAAAACGGTGGCAAGGGATAGGCGCGGCGCGCCGGCGGTGATGTGGTGCGTACTTACGACGTCGTCGAGCTGGAGGCAGGCGGCGTCGGAGGCGCGGCCGAACCGGAGGACAAGGACCTTGTCGAGGGTGTCAGGGATGGCCGAGTGTCGGAGAGGGGGCCGCCGCCGTTGAGGGGCCCGCTGCCGTTGAGTGGGACGCTGTTGTGGAGGGAGGAGGGAGTCCCCGTGGAAGAGGAGAAGGAGGGAGTCACCGGCGGGAGATCGAGGAGAGGTGGGGGAGAAACGACGGGCGCGATGTGGGGAGAGTTAGGGGAGGGGGAATGAATTGGTATAGTGGGGGAGGGTTAGCAATGGCGCACCATTTAGGGGTGCGCCATAACTAAGGTGATGGCAATGGCGCACCTTCTAGTGGTGCGCAATAAGTAAGATGATAGCAATGGCGCACCTTCTAGTGGTGCGCCATAAGTAAGGTGATAGCAATGGCACACCTTCCCTTGGTGCGCCATTACTAACTTTTTTTTATTTTTAGTTGCATGCATGTAATTATAGTTTCTCCGCCTATCTAGTATACTTTGTATTTACTTCATCTATTTTCTTACTAAGAACTATGAAAAGAGCCAATCACTCATTTCCACTTGTTTAGCCAAACGAGGTAATGTGTTTTACGAGTAGCCCGAGGAAAGCATGTTTTACACCTAACCCATCCATAAAGCTCACGGAGAGAGACACGTACAAAAAATCATGTTATGAGGTGATATCACATTGTGTGAAGATTTAGAATTACATGACACGGTTGAAATCAAGTGACGTGAAATAACAGTCATCAAAGATTGAGCTTGCCATTGACACACACACGCGGCCGACATGTCGTGATTCGATCTTAATTAGCTATCTTTTCACAATGATCTCCTTGCCCTTCTTTCTTGCAGTTGAATAATTTAGCCCCGGAACCCCTTGAATTCTTATCTTGAACGGACGTCCTTTAGGTAGGGTGGTCCTGCTTCTTCTTGTGTTGTGTGCTACTTCATCGTCGTCGTCATCTTCCATCTTCGGGTCGCCGTACTTGTCGAAGTCTTGCTCATTGGCGACTCCATCCATTCCAATGATGTTCCTTTTTCCTCTCCTCACGACAACACGACTGGGCTTTGACGGGTCGGTAATGAAGAAGCATTGGTCCACTTGGCAAGCCAGTACCCATGGATCATTTTTCGCGGTGACGTTTGCGTCGGCGGTCTTCGATTTGGCTTCGTGTATAACCATGGTGGTGAAATACCGGTCTTCTCTTAGGACTCTCTTGGCCCATCTGACACGAAACATCAGAACCTTCTCTCCAGCGTAGCTCAGCTCCCAAATCTCCTTGATCCTTCCGTAGTATCTGTCCTTGTCGTTACCAGTGTAGGATTCCATCGTTACCCCCGAGTTCTAATAATCGCTCTTCATGTCCTTTTCCTCGGTGTAGAATGTGTAGCTGTTGATATAGTACGCCTCATAGGTCATCAGGTTGTGCTCGGCGCCCTGTGACAAGGCGAATATGAGTTTTTCTTCCGTGGAAGAATCCTCGTGTAAAGGGCACGGCAGAAGCTTGTCCTTGAACCAACGCATGAATTATGAGTTGTGCCCTTTGATTATATCTCCGTCCGTCCTCTGTTGGCCTCGGTCATTGTAAGTCTTCTTAATAAAGGTTTTGTGCTCTACCACCCAAGGATCGGCCACGTCTATGTGTTGTAGCGCGACTAGGTTTGCTCTTTCAAAGTCGGTGAGTCAACCCTTTAAGTCGACATGGATTTCAAGGCGACCCTCGCGGTGACCCCATCCAGCGAGCCTGCCGAGGTGCCTTTTGATGGGCAGACTAACGGGGTTCTCGATTCCTAGATAATTCGTGTAGAAGGAGATGCACTCTTCGGTTAGAAAGCCCTGGGCTATGCTTCCATCTGGACGTGCCCTGTAGTGAACGCATCCTTTGATGACACCATTCATCCTTTCGAACGGCATCATGCTGTGCAGGAACGTCGGTCCAAGTTGGATGATATCCTCCATGATATGGACCAGCAGATGCACCATAACGTCGAAGAATGCGGGCGGGAAGTACATCTCAAGCTCGCATAGTATCACCACGATCTCTTCTTGTAGCCTTCTGAGTTGCCTCACGCCAACCGACTTCCGAGATATGACGTCGAAAAAGTTGCATAGGCCAAATAACATTTCACGGATGTGCGCGTCCATGATCCCACGGATTGCAACTGGAAGTATCTGCGTCATCAGCACGTGACAGTCGTGAGACTTCATCCCGCTGAAATTCTGCTTCGCTGAGTCTAGGTATCTGCTTATCTTCCCCGCGTAACCGTAAGGAAGTTTTACTCCTACGAGACAGGTGAAAAACCGATTGATCTCTTTGTGACTTAGAGTGAACACGCGGGAGGGCAGTCATATTCGATCTTCTTGGCCTTTTTGCCTTTGCGACGACTTTCCGTGTCCTTCGCCTCATCATCATCATCATCATTAGGGCGTTTTGCATGAAGCTCCTCCCTGATGCCCATTGATTGCAAGTCTGCCCTTGCTTTCGGCCCATCTTTGGTCCTCTCTGGCATGTTGAGCAGGGTACCAAGAAGACTCTCGCACACGTTCTTTGTGATATGCATGACATCAAGGCTGTGAGGCACACGGAGGATCTTCCAGTACGGCAAGTCCCACAAAACAGACATCGTTTTCCATACCTTCAGAAGCGGCTCTGGCGCCTTTCGCTTCTTTCCCGGCGGTGGGCACTCTTTCCAAATTTTCAACAGCTCATCTATTTCCTCGCCGCTCCTCGTACGTGGGGGTCTTCGGGGTTCAGTTTCACCATCGAACAGATCCTTGCGTTTTCTCCATGCGTCATCGTCGCCAAGCCACCTTTGATGTCCCACGGACACGGTTTTCGAAGACCCGGGATCTCTATCTAGCTGGCGATACGTTGTGTCATCCATGCACCTGACGCATGCACAAAATCCATGGACCACCTGCCCCGCGACATATTCGTAACCGAGATAGTCGTGCACCGTCATGAGCAGTGCAGATCTCATAGGGAAATATTGTTTCGCTGCAGCGTCCCACGTATTGGCAGGCGTTTTCCACAACGTGTCTAGCTCCTCTTTCAGCAGCCCCAAATACAGATTGATGTCATTCCCTGGTTGTTTTGGCCCTTCAATTAGCATACTCATGTGAATGTACTTCCTCTTCATGCACATCCAGGGGGGAAGGTTGTACATCCACACAAACACAGGCCAGGTGCTATGTGTACTTCCTTGGCTGCCAAACGGATTGACTCCATCGGTGCTCGCGCCCAGCATGATGTTCCTTGGATCGTCCCCAAATTCTGGGTGTTCGAAGTTCAACGCTTGCCACTGGCTCGCATCCTTAGGGTGACTCAGCATCTTTTCTTTTTTATTTATCTGTGGATCATTTCCGTCATCTTCTCGCTTCTTCTCCTCCCTATCCGCGTGCCAACGCAGGAGCTCTACTTGCTTAGGGTCCGCGAAATACCGCTGCACACGAGGAGTGATCGGAAAGTACCACACCACTTTTCGAGGAGTTTTCTTCCTCTTCTTGTATCGAGTGACGCCACACACCAGACATATGGTAGACTCCGCGTGCTCGTCCCGATAAATTATGCAATCGTTCATGCACACATGGTATTTCACCTACGGTAAATCCAGAGGACACACGATTTTCTTCGCCTCCTCGAAACTGTTCCGGCACTTGTTCCCCATCGGAAGACGTTCGTGCCAGAATGACATGTTCTCGTCGAAGCATGTGTCGGTCATTTTGTGTTTTACCTTCATCTCTAGAGCCATGAGCGTTACTTTCAGGCGGGTATCCTTGGGCCTGCATCCTTCATACAATGGAGTAACCGCGGCTATCTCCAGTTGATCCAGCTTGGCTTTCTCTCGGGCGGCAGCTCTTGCGTTACCCATCTGCTTGAGAAGCAGGTCTTGAATATGAGTGTCCTGCACCCAGCCCATCGATGGTCCATCGTCGTCTGCTCCGGCATCTTCATCTTCATGATCATGCCCTTTGTCTTGATCTTCCTCATCATCATGTCCGACATCTTCTACATGATGACTGTGTCCTGCATACGTGATCATGTCGTGGAGATTCTTCGTCTTCTCGCCCGCCCTCGCCGCTATTGTCTTGCAGCCCTTCCTTTTTTCTTGCCCGGCCCCCATGGACGACTTCATGATCATCTTCATCACCTTGCCACCGATAGCCATCCATGAAACCACGCACGAGCAGGTGGTCCCGCACCTGTCTGGATTCCGGGTCCATAAGGCTCTTCAGCTTGCATCTTCGACACATACATCTTATCTCCGTCTCGTTCTTTTGAAGCATCTCGGCCTTCGCGGAGCTCAAAAACCTATTCACGATGCCTTCGGTCATCGTGCGGACCATGGTGGCCTGTGGGGTAGAGCAAAACGATTGTCATGACTTTGCCTAAAAATAAGACCAAAAAGAATGCATAGTGCCAAATTCTCGCTGAAACGGAAAAGAATCAACATTCCGGCAAAATATTGGCAACTATCGCATTTCAAATACCGGTACCTGCAAACACAAACATATGCAACACCACAAACATACGTAGATCTAGGCCATAAAAAGTGTGTACACGTGTTGGAGGGAGAAAAAAGTAGATCTAGAACATAAACAAAGATTTCCCCTTACTTACCTATCAAAAAAAGGAAATTTAACCACTTAGTTTGGGTGAATATATGGTGCAAAGGAGGTGAGGAGGAGGAGGCAGCCGAGACTAGTGAGTGTGAAGTGGTGGAGAGAATGAAGTGGGGGAAAGTGAGTATGAAGTGGGCTGTCAAAAATATCTACTGCTCCCAGGTTACCAATGGCGCACCTAGAAAGAATGTGCCATTAGTAACCAGGGTTACTAATGACGCACCTGGTAAGAATGCGCCATTAGTAGTTGTAAAAAAACTAGAAAAAAAATGTTAGTAGTGGCGCACCGTGGATGTGGTGCGCCATTACTAGTTAAAACTAGTAATGGGGCACTTTCCATGGTGCGCCACTGATAAGTGTAGGAAAGGGTGTGGGGCCAGGACAAAGATAGTAATGGCGCACCACACACAAGGTGCGCCATTAGTAATATGGACATTAATGGCGCACCAGTATGTGGTGCGCCACTGCTATATAGCAGTGGCGCACCACATACATGGTGCGCCATTAATGTCCATATTAGCTATAGGCCTTTTTCTAGTAGTGTATCCATTTATTTCGTAGATTTTATTTTGAGTTACTAACACTTAGCAACCGGACCGGTATCTAATACCCTGGTGCTACTAGGAGTACTAGTAAAGTACATCAATATCATGTATATCCAATATACATTTGTCGACTTTGCCAGCCTTCTCATCTACCAAGTATCTATGGTAGTTCCTCTTTACTGATTGTTCCCCTCATTACAGAAGCACTTAGTCTCGGGTTTGGGTTCAACCTTGGGTCTCTTTACTAGAGCAGCAACTCGTTTGCTGTTTCATGAAGTATCCCTTCTTGCCCTTGCCCTTCTTGAAACTAGTGGTTTTACTAACCATCAACAATTGATGCTCCTTTTTTATTTCTACTTTCACGGTGTCAAACATCGCGAATAGCTCAAGGATCATCATATATATCCCTGATATGTTATAGTTCATCACGAAGTTATAGTAGCTTGGTGGCAGTGACTTTGGAGAACCATCACTATCTCATCTCGAAGATTAACTCCCACTCGATTCAAGCGATTGTAGCACTCAGACAATCTGAGCACATGCTCAACGATTGAGCTTTTCTCCTTACTTTGTAGACAAAGAATCTTGTCGGAGGTCTCATACCTCTCAACAAGGACACGAGCCTGAAATCCCAATTTCATTCCTTGGAACATCTCGTATGTCCCGCGACATTCGAAACGTCTTCAGCGCCTCAATTCTAAGTCATTTAAGCATTATGCACTGAACTATCATGTAGTCATCAAAAAACGTGTATGTCAGATGTTCGCAACATCTACAGACGACGCTCGGGGTTTAGCACACCGAGTGGTGCATTAAGGACATAAGCCTTCTGTGCAGCAATGAGGACAATCCTCAGTTTACGGACCCAGCCCGCATAATTGCTACTATCATCTTTCAACTAAATTTTCTCTAGGAACATATTGAAAACAGTAGAGCTACAACGCAAGCTACAACGTAATTTGCAAAGACCTTTTGACTATGTTCGTAATAATGAGTTCAATTAATCATATTACTTAAGAACTCTCACTCAAATTGTCACCCCTCTAGTCATTCGAGTGTCGCATGATCCAAATTCACTAACTCAAGTCCGATCATCACGTGAGTTGAGTTTATTTCAATGGTGAACATCTCCATGTTGATCATATCAACTATATGAAAGTATTAGTTTAGATACAATATGAAAGTAGAATATTATTGTCATATTAATTGGGTTAGGATGCAAGTGTTTTATATTGGGTGCAACAAATAAATAGTCATATTGTTGCATCAATATTCAATATGAGAGTAGAGCAAGCAGCACAACCCCTTTATAGCGTTGGGTGCAAGTGTTTGATTATTTGCGTAGGTACTACTACTGGAGTCTTGCTTGTTCCTCCTACTGGATTGATACCTTGGTTCTCAACAAACTGAGGGAAATACTTATCTACTTCTCTGCATCACCTTTTCCTCTTCAAGGGAAAACCAACGCAAGTTCAAGAGTTAGCATCCATTGAGGAAGCTGGTCGTGACAAGTGGATAATGACATGTGTTTATGGTGAGGCCCAGACCCACCTAAGGCACCAAAAATGGCGCATTTGAAGAACATTGGCACTTTGAGCGCTTTACCTTGGTTGTGCATGGGCGATTTTAATGAAGTTTTACGTATGAACGAAGATAAGGGGATTGGCACGCACAGCAATGCCCAAATACAAGCTTTCCAAGAGGTTGTTGATGTTTTCTTGTTGCTTGACATTGGTTACAAGGGGCGATTCTCGACATGGGAGAAAAAGGTTGCAGGAGGAACATACACAAGGTGTAGGATGGACACTGCTCTTGTTACTGCTGATTTGATGAGTCTTTTCTCATCATCTTCTCTGCAGCATCACTCAGCGACAACCTTGGTCCATGGTCCTATTTTGCTCGATCTGGGATGTAATCAAGACAGCACTGGAAGTCGGTCCTTTCGTTATGAAGCGATGTGGGAGAAACATGAGGAATTTGGCGCTATAGTACTCTCAGAGTGGTCGGTTGGAGGCCCATGTACCAGCGTCCAGGAGTTGCATAACAAATTGTTGAGTGTCTAAAAGGGGTTCATCAAGTGGAACACACAGTCTTTTGGGAGTGTTTGGAGTGATATTAAGGAGATGAAGAAGAAGCTTGACGAGCTACAGGGTGATCCTCTTCTTACAGCCCTTCACCCATGCCGATTTGAAAATAAAGGAGAGGTTTGTGGAACTCTACCACCAAGAGGAGATAGTGTGGAGACAAAGGACAAGGATTGAATGACTATCCTCTCGAGATAAGAACACAATTTTTCCATCTACACACGAGTATTAAAAGGTAAAAAGAAAATGATTTGTGCTTTGAGAATTCTATTGGTGTGTAGACTCAGGACCCGGGTGAGATGATAGCTATGGATAATTATTTTTACAATGAACTTTACTCTTCTGAGGGAGTTCAAGGAGTGGACAGGGTCCTGGAGCATGTTCTATGTAGGGTCACTATGGCCATGAATGTCAATCTATGTGCACCATACACACAAGAGGTGGTCAAGGTGGTTCTTTTTCAGATGAGTCCAACTAAAGCACCAGGCCCTTATGGTTTTCCTACCCAATGTTAACAAAAAATACTGGGATGTGTGTGGGGATGCTACGGCAACAAAAGTCCTTCCCCGGCAATGCCAGGAATTCTTCTTGCTACTTCTCTTGTTTGCGTCGGTTTTTCCCTTGAAGAGGAAAGGGTGATGCAGCACAGGAGAAGTAAGTATTTCCCTTAGTTTGAGAACCAAGGTATCGATCCAGTAGGAGGGTCTCGTCAAGTCCAGAGTACCTGCGCAAACACAAACAAGCTTGCACCCGATGCTTCAAAGGGGTTGTCAATCCCTTCAAGATTGTTTGCAAAGTGAGATCTGAAGGCGGAAAGTGCAACGAAGTAAAAGGTGTAAGGCTGAAAATATGGTATGGAGACCCAGGGGCCATAGTGTTCACTAGAGGCTTCTCTCAAAATAGCAAATATCACAGTGAGTGAACAAATTACTGTCGAGCAATTGATAGAACCGCGCAAAGTCGTGACGATATCTAAGGCAATGATCATACATATAGGCATCATGTCCGAGACAAGTAGACCGATACTTTCTGCATCTACTACTATTACTCCACACATCGACCGCTATCGAGCATGCATCTAGTGTATTGAGTTCATGACAAACAGAGTAACGCTTTAAGCAAGATGACATGATGTAGAGGGATAATCTCAAACCAATGATGAAAACCCCATTTTTTACCCTTGATGGCAACAACACGATGCGTGCCTCACTACCCCTTCTGTCACTGGGTGAGGTCACCGCACGGTATGAACCCAAAACCAAGCACTTCTCCCATTGCAAGAATCATAGATCTAGTTTTCCAAACAAAACCCACAACTCGAAGAGAATTACAAGGATATGAAATCATGCATAAGAGAGATCAGAAGAAACTCAAATAAGATTCATAGATAATCTGATCATAAATCCACAATTCATCGGATCTCGACAAACACACCGCAAAAGAAGATTACATCGGATAGATCTCCATGAAGATCATGAAGAACTTTGTATTGAAGATCCAAGAGAGAGAAGAAGCCATCTAGTTACTAGCTATGGACCCATAGGTCTATGGTGAACTACTCCGCATCATCGGAGAGGTCATGGTGTTGATGAAGAAGCCCTCCGTATCCGAATCCCCCCTCCGGCAGGGCACCAGAACGAGCCCCGGATGGGATCTTGCGGAGACAGAAGCTTGCGGCGGCAGAAAAGTACTTTCGATGATCTCCTGATTTTTTGTGGAATTTTTGGGGATATATAGGCGCAAAACCTAGGGAAAAGGAGGTCCAGGGGGCCCACAAGCCTGAGGGCCGCGGCCTCCCCCCTGGCCGCGGGGTGGGGGCTTGTGGGGCCCCTGGGGCCCCCTTACCTTGGCTCTCAAGTCTCCTGATCTTATTCCGTTACGGAAAAAATATTTTCGGGGATTTTATTCCATTTGGACTCCGTTTCAAAATCTCCTATGAAAGGGGTCAAAAACATGGAAAAAACAGGCACTGACACTTGGCACTGAGTTAATAAGTTAGTCCCAAAAAATATATAAAGGGCATGCAAAACATCCAAAGTTTGACAAGATAATAGCATGAAACCATCAAAAATTATAGATACGTTGGAGACGTATCGAGCATCCCCAAGCTTAACTCATGCTCGTCCTCGAGTAGGGAAGTGATAAAGAATGAATTTTTGATGTGGAATGCTACCAAGCGTAGTTGTCCTTTGCAACTTCTTTCACATGACATGAATGTTCAGATCCGTAAGATTCGAAACAATAGTTTGCTGTTGACATGAAAATAATAATACTTCAAGCAAACTAGCAAGGTAATCATGAACTTTCAAAATAACAAGGCCAATGAAAGTTATCCCTACAAAATCATATAGTCTGGCTATGCTCCATCATCCTCACACACCTAATATAAATCATGCACAACCCCGGCATTTTCCAAGTAATTGTTTTCGCACTCTTACTTTCTCAAACTTTTTATAACTATCACGCAATACATAAGCGTGAGCCATGGATATAGCACTATAGGTGGAATAGAGTGTGGTGGTGGTTGTGAGACGAAAAGGAGGAGATGGTCACATTGACTCGACGTATCAAAGGGCTATGGAGATGCCCATTGATAGATATCAATGTGAATGAGTAGGGATTGCCATACAAGGGATACACTAGAGCTATAACTATGTGAAAGCTCAAAAGGAAAACTAGTGGGTGTGCATCCAACTTGCTTGTTCACGAAGACCTAGGGCAATTTTGAGGAAGCCCATCATTGGAATATACAAGCCAAGTTCTATAATGAAGATTCCCACTAGCATATGGTAGTGACAAAGCAAGAAGCTCTCAATCATGAAGAACATGGTGCTATTATGAAGCACAAGTGTGGAAATAGATAGTAGCATTGTCCCTTCTCTCTTTTTCTCTCTTTTCTTTTTTTTTCATTTGGGCTCTTAGGCCTCTTCTCTTTTTTTTCTTTTTTTTGGGCTCTTTGGCCTCTCTTTTTTTTTATTTCCTCACATGGGACAATGCTCTAATAATGATGATCATCACACTTTTATTTACTCACAGCTTCAAAGCTCAAAATGATGATGACTCTATAGGAAATGCCTTCGGCAGTGTACCGGGATGTGCAACGATCTAGCATGGCGTATGACGTTGAAACATCTCGCTAGCTATCTTACAATCATGCAATGGAAATATGAGAGTGACGGCACAAGTCATGAGATGGAACGGTGGGAGTTGCATGGCAATATATCTCGGGATGGCTATTAAAATGCCATAGTAGGTAGGTATGGTGGCTCTTTGGAGGAAGGCATATGGTGGGTTTGTATACCGGCGAGAATTGCGCGGCACTAGAGAGGCTGGCAATGGTGGAAGG